>NC_054559.1:17206354-17331354 GCF_017654505.1 Polyodon spathula
ACTACCAGAGATACAAGGGAAAATGTAGTCTTGCAAAACTATCTACACCAAGATAATACTGTACTTCTAGGCTAATGAGAGGCAAGAAATAATTTAATTTAGGTCCAATAAATAATCCCTTGTGGGGTTGGCATTTTCAATCGAAAGGGAGTGGAGACTTTTGCTTAACAGAAATCTTATCATGGGGAGGGATGGGGCACGTATTTGGCCGAGGGGAGGTGGGTATATCGCAAGATTCGCAATTTATTTTTCTTGTTGGATTGAAGAAGCCTGGGGCTCTCTGCAGATGCTGCAGGAATCTCAAACACAGACACTACAGCGCGTGAAGAATCTGGCCCATGCAGCATGCGCGTGTGAAGAGGAGATAAAGAAATCCTCCACTGTGTGTGTGTGTGAAGAAAATGCTACTTTAACAAAACACATTGCGTTTTGGTAAATTCAAGTTCCTTTTATTTAAATGTAATTTGCTTTTATTATTTGAATCCCCCCCCCCCCCCCCCCCCCCCCCCCCCCCCCCCCCCCCCCCCCCCCCCCCATACTGGAAATTGCAAATGAAAGTTTACAGCAGAGTCCTTGTATACAGAATATCATATATGAAGCAAATGTTTCTGAAAGTAATAAAACTGCTTTAATTGCACCCAACTAGCAAGTTTTCAACTGTTCATTGTTTTTATTTCTTTCAGAAAAGGTGCTTCTGCCCTGTTGCTGAACAGAGTTCACTGTGGTACTGGGCTCTTGTCCTGACTGCCCCTACTGCCATTATCATCCTAGCTGTACAACTGGGTGAAGATCAAGAAATATCTGTTAACATCCTCTTGAGTGAAGGAAGTTAGTTTTGAGCCACGATGGTCAGAAGATTTGTTCCTTCAGGGCAGGTCATGTGAGCCAGCAGAGAGGAGCGCAAGAATAAAGCCCCTTTCATACTGGTACTCCTACCTGGGTTTTGACCCGGCTTTGGCTACCCAGCGACTCACTGCAGGATGTGGGTCGATGCACTTTGACCCGGGTTGAGCAAGACAAAATGCATGACTGCCGTTCATATGCCGACGAAATAACAAACAGCCACACCTGCGTGAAGGTTTCACTACCACAAGCAACATTTCTGTTTATTCTGTTTTGCCATATTTTGTGTACTAGTGGAGCATGCCAGTGTGAAAGGGGCTTAAGAAATGAGCCGTGGGGACGCTGCCATGGAAAAACAAATTTGCAGATGTTTACCAAGTCCCAGAGGTTCTGACTCTTTCAATTAAGACATTTAACTCTTTAGGGGGCTTTTGTGCACAAATCCAACAAGACGCAGGTTTCTAAGCTCTTAATTAAAAAAATTAAATCAAGCAATGGAAAATGTTGCACAACAAAAGCTTAAGTTATGCAGTCAAGCCTAAGCTTATGACCCAGTGAGTAAGGGATCCCTAATCAGGGCAGAGCTTTGTCGAAAGCCACAGGGGACAGCTGATTTCTTTAATAGTTTTATGTGTGGCTGATCTGGATAAGGGAGGTAACTTGAAATTCCCGACGCATGAAATGCTGCACAAAAATCTTTCAACCATCAAGAAAAAGAATCACTCATTTTATTTTCTTTTGTAATGTGAACCTATTTCTGTTTGTTCTGAAAGCTTCCACAACAGCCACTGATCAGTCCAATCTGCTGCTCATGCCCACAATCATTCATATAAGAAGCTACCACTTTCTCTAACCACTTGCCTACCGAAACGCACTACAGCGCTTGTGGTAGGAATGGAGAATGTAAAATGCAGTTCTAAGAGTACCGCAGGGGTGGGCAGGGGATTGTTAATCTCGAGAATTCAAAATAGAATAAGGCATTTTATGTGCGTTGATTATTATTTTCCTGGGTGATGTACTGTATAGCTTTTGCGCTTTTTAATCAATAACCTAGCAAAGGGTTCAAGCCTTTCTGGAGAACGTTAACGAGCTATTGACCTGACAGCAAGAGGTTTCAAGGAGACCATATCGGCCCTCTATTACTTACACCAGCCGAGTGTAACTACCTCTGTTGTGTGATGTCAGAAACTTTTTTTTTTACGGGGTAGGGTGTTGATTGTACACTGGTTAACGTGCTTGCTTGCTTGGGAATGACAGGGCTGATAGTTCATGACCAGACTCTGCTTATAAAACCTGCACAGGCTCGGACAGATATAGAGTGCCGGTTTAGTGTGTTTCCTGTCCTGCAAATGGCCAGGTCTCATAGAATGATAATGCAGCGTGGTGGGGATCGCAAGGACTTGCTCGTAACTTCTTTGCTGCTCTTGAATGCGGTCGCAGAGTTTTTAAAAGGCACACTGTACCGAAATACAAACCCCTTTCTTGCTAGAATAAGCTTGAAAAGCAAAGTTCCACTTCAGACGGAATACAAACAGGCAGTTAGAGAAATTCCACCTTCACTCTGAAGCGAGATGTTGACAGTGGGGCTGTCTCACAGTCTCCGGGCCGGGTGATGTATTAATTAATATATTCTCCTCTAAAGTAATTGAGCCTGAGCTGAGCAGCAATGTTTTATTAATGCATCTTGATGATGCTGTCAGAGGGCTGATGTTTATAATTACACTTCAGATTAAAAAGCCTGTTTTTCAGTGTGATTTTGACAGATAAAGCCATCAAGCAAGGATGATGGGTGACTCACTCCTCCCTGTCCCCCAAACATCACCTGCCACCCCATCATTGAAGGGTCATCCTCTTTGAAACACTGTTTAGATAACAAATGGCAAGGCACTAGATTAACAATGTAGTGTTTTCATTTATGCCCAAATTTGGTTTTAAAGTACAAGTATACTTTAATATGCAACTCTAATTAAACCCACTGTGCTCACTCTGCAGCTCCAACAACGAGCTAGTCAAATTCACAATATTCTACACTTTAGCCCTGTTCTGTGTAAACACACTACCTTCTGCAGCCCAACTCTCTAACCACTGAACTACTCAAACCCACCACCTTCCACACTGCAACCCTTCACTTTTTCAAACCTTAATGCAGCCACACTGCGAAACAGAACACTGTCAACCACCGTTTACCTAGTAATGCTATAAAGGCAGTTTAATCAGAGCAAGGAAAGTGACAGTTAACAGGATTGACATTGCTCTGAGGACTCTTTAGTACAGACCCTGGGAGAAGCATCCTAAGCAGCCCTTTTCATCAGAGCCTTTGACTAATGTAGGCTTTCCTGCCATTTGCAAGAGCACAAACACACTGGACTGGTTCCCACGCCTGGGTTCTCAGTAACGAGGCTCTGGCACAAAGGGGAAAGGCTTGGCAGCTCTGCAATACAGGCTTTGGCACTTGGGCTGTGAATCAGAAGCTAGGTTTTTATTTTTATTTTTTTTAATTTTGCTCACCGCTGTTAAGCAACAATTTTTTTAATGCAATTTTCAAAATGCGTTGCAAACCCCAGTATTATTACAAGTCCTTATGTTAACTTTGATATATATACATCGCAAACTTCATTCTGCCTATCTGGGATTTTCATTTGGGGTACCCTTTTTAAATTTTTTAGCAATCTTTTTTTTGTCATCAGAATTTCAATAACGTTTGGAACCATCGCTCTGTTTAGGGCACACTTAACAGATGGTAAAAACTGGCAATAAAAAAGCCAAAACAAATCCCCCCCCCCCGATACAACAGATAGGAAGCGCTGTGAAAGGATCATTCATCTGTGCCTCACCACCCCCAAGCCTGCTCAACAATATGGAAACAAGCACAGTAAATTCTCAATTTACAACTGATTTTTGTAGCCCTTGCTTAAAAAAAGACTGCACTTTAGGATAGAAGTGCTGAAGTGTTAAAGGTTCAGAATTGTACCTAAATGTTTGACCACTGTCAAATTTGCAGGCAAAATTTAGGCAGTTATTTCATATAAAATATTTCTTCGGTCCATAAATACTGTACACATGCACACAAATACAAGCAGCAGTAACTTGACACTTAGTGATGGAGAGCTTCTCACGATGGCGTTATGATTGGTTAAAAACATTACCAACATGTTAAAAGTTTAAATGTTGCTACGCATTTGATCATAAATGTTCAGGGAAATAAACAGTGTGAACCTAACATGTTCGTCTTTTTCTTCCTCTAAACAGAATAGAAAGATAAGTGATACAATCTGGAGATGGCAGATAGAACTGACAATCCATGCAGTCATGTGAACATGATAGCATGTCACCCTGGGAGTGCTGATGAATGCAAATCACATCTCTGCGAGAGAGAGAGAGAGAGGAAGGAATTTCATGCTGACCTACTGCCACATTTAGAAACAACACTTGAGTGTTCATGCTCACTTAAGTTTTCCAAGATCATCATTTTTCACACTGAAGTGCTGTTGACGAATGTCTCTTGCTGCACCAGCAGAGTGGCACACTACTTTGTTTTTTAAAGAAAGACATTGAAAAGACATTGTATTGCAGTTTCCTTTCGTTTCAGTTTGAATTCTATTTTCAGAATGGGTTTTTAAAAAGATACAGCGTATGTTAAAGCCGTCACAAATTCTACGGAAAGGGCCGATCTCCGACATGGTCTGAAGCATAGACCACTATTTATATATATATATATATATATATATATATATATATTATATATATATATATATATATATATATATATATATATATATATATAGACATATATATTATATATCACACACACGTACGTGCAAATGAGACCTTCGTTATCTTTATTGTGGGCAAGGGGTTAAACAATTGACAGTATGTGTACTCCTGCTTTTTCTCTACCCATTATTCATAAGAATAAACACTTGTCAAGAATGGTGTCCATTTCTCCATTAGACAGTACTGCCTTTTCACAGGTACTGCAGAAGCTATATTCCGCAGTACTTGAGACCTAATTCCTAGATTTCAGACACACACAGAGCTGTAAGTTGTTTCAAAGTCACTTACTCAGGGGAAAAGACGCCTGGAATTTGCTATGCAGATTTATTCAGACCAAACAATGAATATTAATAAGAAAGGCATCACAGATTGCTTTCATCTACCTTCCCAGAAATGAAAGTTTCAAAGAGCTAATTTACTGTATCATTGCTTTTCTAGCATTGACTACTTATTTATACATTTTTATAAAATATAATCTTTCCAACATTACTTTTACAGGCCTAGTGGTCCAGTGGTTAAAGAAAGGGGCTTGTTACTAGGAGGTTCCCAGTTCAATCCCAGCTCAACCACTTGCTGTGTGTGACCCCGAGCAAGTTACTTAACCTCCTTGTGCTCTGTCCTTCAGATGAGATGTAAAACCGAGGTCCTACTATAAGTGACTCTACAGCAGCAGTTGGGACGCATCATTCAGCCCTTGGTCTCTGCAAGTTGCTTTCGATAAAAGCATCTGCTAAATGACTAATTAATAATAACGGGACAATCACATCACATTAAGTTATTGGAATTATTACATAAACAGGGTGATTAGAAAGTAAGCAAACTTTTTAATCACCCTGTGTGTGTATATATATATATATAATTACATTTAGTTAAACCCATTCCGATTTCCATCTCAATGGAATATTTGAGAAGAAAATGGGTCGGTTTTGCATCTGAATAATTTAATATACCATAATTTCTGAACGTTGCAGTCCCGAACGTACGCATGAAATTAAACAACGCTTTGTTCCTCGTCATCTAAGATTTCAAGCACATAAAGGATGATTGCAACAGAAAGTGGTTCCTGTTTTACATAATATTGTGTCTTTTTGTGAGAACCTGCTCAATGGTGGCTTTGTGTGTGCAAACCCGCCCGAAATAGTGGCTTTGATAGGGTCTTTATTTATTTAAAACTAGATATGAAACATGTGTTGGTTGATGTTAATCTGCAGACTCCTTAAATCAGGTTTCTCTTGTACTGTGGCTTCCTGGTATAACACACAAATGAAAATCTTACCCGAAAGACTGCACCTCTAAAACAGAGCAGTGACCCTCTTGTCCTAACACTGTGCTGGGGGGCTGCTCTGGCCAGATAGGTAACATGAGAAAAATAACGCCTCTCTCATTGTGCCACTTGATGCACCACAGCACTTGATTCTCCATCAAGGTGACCAGGCTTTTGAGAGTCAGCAAGATCAGACTCAGAGGAAGCTAACACTGGAAGATTAGTGCTGCGAGTCTGGCTTTCCCTGACCCAGAGTGGATGGGTGCTCTCCACTCTGTCTGCCTGCCTGACTCTAGTTCATGAATCAACGTGATGCGCAGACACATGAACAGCAGCACAGGCCCTAAATAACCACCCACAATCCGCTTTCACTGAGAGACAAGAGGTAGAGAGGAACAATGTAATTCCACTGCTTTGGTCTTGCATTCTTCTAGCACATGCTATTGTTCAAGCCCTGCAGAGCCACTTTAGGGGAGTGTAGGAGGGCACAATGGCCATGGATATTACCACAGTCATGCACCAATAGTTTAAATCGCACAATTTGTTCCATTTGTTACTCTTCCAAGACAACCAGAGAAAGCCAGCAAGTAATAAAACACAACAGTAAATATTCAGCTAATTTAATTTGGGTGTGCGATAAATGCACCACTAAAATATCTAGCATTGTGCTACTAATTACAAAGTGCTCGCCTTGCTGATAACCTTGGTCTCCCGAGTGAGTTTTTTTTGTTTTTAATGTTTAAAATAAATAAATAAATAAATAAAAAGAAGTCCGACTAGATGTAATCCTTAGCACTGAATCATTCCGGATGCACAGTAAGCCATGCTGTGTGTACACAGAACAGGAAATCAAACAGACACTTCAACCCACCATCATTAGCGCAAATGAGCGGATAGTCATCTTGCTAAACCGTCACTAAATCTTGAACCATGCAGCGGCAGCTCTTGATAAACAATGTGCTACATCATAGCATCAGGAATGTTTGTCCCACCATGTTTAATTCATGAAAGCGACAAAAGGACATCCCACCAATTTCCTGTTGTTATTCTGCGTATACAACAGAAAATTAAGTGTTTTACATGGGGCAGAAGGTACACTGCTATAATACTGTTCAACTGGCAGGAATAAGGAGTAATTTACACTTTCCTGTACACACTGTACTGATGGAGAAGGAACGGGTGGCACAGTAGATTAACTATGTACTTTTGTTGGCCCCCAGTCAGTGGAATTTACTTAACTAACAGATCCTGCATTTCCATATTTAGGGCAGGAGGAGGGCACACTGATATTAACCTACTTTCTTTCCCCGATGCTGGAAAGCCTCATGGGGCTCAGACTGACTTTGGGAAGTTGGCGGTTCTTTGAAGACAAAATAAATAATAAAAAAAGTTAAATCGCAGTTTACCCTCTTGTTCCGCATTAGGGTCTCTCTGGGATAATGGGTATTCATTTATTTTTTGCATCTAAAAGTACGAAGTCATAATATACTTTGCCAGATCTTTTTTCTAAAGAGTAATGCAAATGTCAAGTACCACCACATGCATTGTGATAATACATGCGGTTTGTAATTCTTAAGCACCCTGCTGCTCTTTAAATGAAAAGAGCAACTGCCATGTATATTTTTAAGTAGGTTAAGGCAACAAGTAGAAGTCTATATGCCTGCATATCAGTTCCAGTGATGTAGAAAAGGCTTGTACTGTAGATACACCAGAGCTTGTAACAGTTTTTAGCCAAGCACAATAAAACCTGGAATAGGTCAAATTACTATGCAATGGGAGTCCTATCGCACCTGAATTCAATAACATGAGTCACACATGTCCATCTCCCTTTTGGGAACTACCCACTGCTTGTTTCCCTTCACCCAGGCTTTGATCATCGTTCAGTACCTCCTACAGCTGCGTCCGTGGTCCTTTTTTAGCCAAGCCCCGGAGCTGTAGTCTGGAACAATCTCCCTGCCACCTTAACATGGGCTAGGGCTGCGATTCAATGTCACTTTCACACAGCAAGACTAGCTTCAGGGGGAGGGAAAGCTGCTCAAACAAGCATGACTCATTCTCTACAGCTTTTAACTACTTCAATTTCTCTCTCACACACACTCTATATATGGCTTAATTCTAGTTTTGTTTTACTGCCTGCACTCAGATTATGCGGTTGTCCTTGTCAATTACTATTGTGTATATTAAACGAAGTAAATAAATGGCTGTTGACATTTAAATGTTCATGTGTTAAGTTTCCATTTTACAATCCCTTGGTCCCTTGCAGGAACCTTTTTATTTGTTTCCTTAAAATCCTAAGGTAAGAATCCTCCTTAATTAATATAAGAATTTAGCTATACTGTACTTATTAAAACACCATATTCTGATACTAATTCCAGCGTATCAGAGTGCAGATGCCCCCTTGCTTTCCCCTGGAACAAAGGCTATGCTACACTGCCCTCTAGAGGCAGCACTGTGCACTCCAGTACTGATAGCAACTGCATAAGGAATCAGTATGAAGAGGTATGCAGACAAACTGCTGGTGAAAAATAAAAAAACTGTAGTTTGCTTTGCATAGACAGAGCAATACCAATGTATTAAAAAGGTGCAACTAAGATTAGTTACTGGACAGTCTTATAAGGAAAGAGCAACATCTAACCCCCACCCCCCTTTTATGTCAATAAATACATTTAGACATGAAACAAATTGTTTATTACTGAATCGTTATCTGCAAAACTTGGGTAAAAAAAACCCAAGACAGTTCACACATTGGACTACATTAAGAAAGCTTCTCTTCACATCAAATTCAAGGCACAACAGACAGGATGCAACAGAACAGGGGACATGGAGTCAGTCAGGCACAGCTCCTATAATCTGGGGGGGAGGACATAATTTAATTTGGTGGGGGTATGGGTGCTTTTGGAATGTTGTCCGAGCCAATAAAAGTAGAATACCAGTTACATCTTCTTGGATGGTTGAAAGTCCCTCTTTTTCAACATTATATAAAAACACACTATTCCCACATCTAACATTTAAAAAAAAAAAAAAAAACTGCTCCTCTGGGATTTGTCTAATGTCATGAAAACGTACTTAAATGAAAGCGAAGACATAGAAATGTAATTAGCTGCACCTGATCACAATTGCTGCTCTGAGTGCTCTCTGTTCTGTATCCCAGTAGAACCACCCTGAAACACAAGAGGGCAGTATCACCAATAGCAACATTGCTACACACACACAGAATACACTTCACTTTATATGACCATGTCAATTGTTAAATTGTTTAATTTTTTTTTTTTTTTTACTACATTTGTTTATGTTCATTCTCATCCCTACCTCAGTGGATGCCGCCTTAGCTGCATCCAACTCTTTGATAATGGCTTTGCCCTCTTCCGCCACCTCCTCTATGTCACTCTCTGTGTCATTGTGAGTCCTGTTCTCCTCGCTATCACTCTCACCGTCACTGCTCGGCTGTTAAACGGTGTAATAAGGAGGACTCATCATACACACACACACACAATAGGATGTTAAGTGTCAACAGCCAATGCGTTAATCAAGTGTTACGTTTAGAACACTGCATAAAATGTGTGTTTAATATAGGCTTTAGCATTAGTATACATAGTTGTGTGTTAGTCAATTTTATATTCAATACGTTGTGTCAATACATTTACACAGACTATTAAATGGAGGGCTTCTTTTGAAGCCTTTTCTGATTGGTCACAAATGCTCCCAACATGTTAAGTTCAAAAGGGACACCAAACTCATATCCCACACCCTTACCGCGTAAGTGGGATCCCCCTCGCTGTCCTCATCCCCCAACTCCTGGTTCAGGGCCTCCACCCAGGACTGGTGCTCCTCCTCATCCACATCTTCCTGTTTACGCTTGTTACCTTTCCCAGAGGGCTTGGTAGGAGAGCAGCGCACTTCTGCAACAAACCAGGGCTCTGTTAAACCAGGGCAGCACTGCAAAGGCAACCCCCCTCCCCACAAAAACACACAAAGAAATGCAACAGATAAGAATTTCCCCAATGCTGGCGGTAGTTCCTCATCTATTTTTTGTGGCACACACATTTAATCTTACACTACTAAAGACAGCACTATCCTGACACAACTAAAGTTAATGATTTTTTTAAAATATATATTTTAATAATATATATATTTAATATTATAGTACACATACATAGATAGATAGATAGATAGAGATATATACACACATACACATCCAGTACTAGTTTGGTTGAAAGCAATGGGTGGCTTACCCTCATTTTCAGAGTCCAGCGCTTAATATTGACATTTAATTGCATGTGTGTGTCATAGGGGCTGCTTCAAAATTTAAATTGTTTTTTTTTTTTTTTTTTTTTTTTTTTCAAAAGGTTAAGTATCCATGTGGACAAGCCAAGATCAAAAACAACTATTCAACAGTGCCCCCGCTTTCAGCAAGAACACTGAAATAACTGACAATGCTCATTATAAAACCACTGCATATAGGCACAAGGATGTGTCAAGTTGTTTACAACTCTGAATAAAACTAGCTAAGGCTTACATTAAAATAAATAAAATGTGGTTTACTGGCTGATGAGAACAAACAACCACTTGGTCCCTTTACCTTCAGAGACGGCCGTCTTGCCGATGCTGCTGGGGACAGGGTAGCCGAGCGCACTCTGTAGCCGGTAGGGGATGTAAGAGAGCAGCACACGCGTGACTCTGCGCAGCCGCTTCTTCCCGGTGCGACAGTGCCGAATGAGGGCCGGTGTGTGGGCTTCGGCTGCGCCCAGATCCTCCACCGGACATGAGAGACCCGCCAACCACGACAGATTACGCAGCACGCTCGCCTACAGACAAAAACACAGAGCAGTCACCGCCACTGCCAAACACAAACAGGACAGATTATAAACAGTATAAAAACTAATTAAAAAAAGATGAGAATTTGGGGTATAAAACCAGCATGGCATGGTAACAATTGTCAACACTTAAACACCAAAGTAAAAAAAACAAAAAGTCTGAAATCAGATGACGCTACACACTGAAACAATGTAAAGAACAGAGGAGAATGTAGCCACGATTAAATGAAGCCGACAGACATCAATTAACTGTGTTAAGCCCCTTTCACATTGGCGCTCCTACCCCAGGTCATGGCTACCAGGGCTCCGACCCGGGTCATAATACTGCACATTGTAAAACCATGTACCCGGTTTGACAGCGAACCGCCACAGGA
Source organism: Polyodon spathula (assembly GCF_017654505.1). Taxonomy (NCBI): domain Eukaryota; kingdom Metazoa; phylum Chordata; class Actinopteri; order Acipenseriformes; family Polyodontidae; genus Polyodon; species Polyodon spathula. Next base: position 17,217,424 of record NC_054559.1, read on the forward strand.
TGTGGGTACACACTTTGACCTGGGTGGAGCGAGACAAAATGCATGATGGCTGTTCGTAAGCAACAAAAAGCCATGCCTACGTGAAGGTCTCACTTCTGTAAGCAACATTTCGACCCGGCTTCAAAAAAGTGTGAAATCTCATAGCCAACCCTCAACACTGGTTCGCGACCCAGGTAGAGCATGCCTGAGTGAAAGGGGCTTTGGTGTAAAATGTAACATTTCAGGACCCTACAGCTTCAAGTTGTTATACAGCTTTCATTTGTGAAAAGAACACAGTAGAGGGGACTCCCTCTCACTTACCACAAATTTCAGCGGGCCAAAGTGCGAGAGCTGGATGAAAAACACTCTCAAAAAACCTTTTTTCTTCTTTATCACTTGCTTGTCCTGTCAACAAAAACAACGTCAGTGGACAATGAGCGTTACTGTGATTTCAATGAACACCACTTATCACTAACTGGTATCCGTTTATCATTTTGTTATTGTGTTATCCAGGAGTCTCCAACCTGCAGTTCACAGACAGTAAATCCCAGAAGACTTTATTTTCAATACAAGAGACACCTTGAATAAGCGGCCCGCTATCTAGGAGGCAAATGAAAAAAAAAAAAAAAAAAAAAAATAGCAAATAGACTCGCCTGATGTAACAATATCATAATGTGTTTTATCATGTTACAAATATTCTTAAGGAGTCAGAGACTTGTAGATCTCCTACTGCACTTACCTGCTCTACCTGTAAGCACTATTACACATCCTTGCACTATTATTACACTACATATACGTCATATTTATATAACAATGTAATCCCGACTTGTCGCATCCTAAGCTCATATTGCATTTTAGTATTATTTACACTTTCTGTAAACTTGACTACTACTTAAAACATGAATCTTGCATTGTACTACCTGTAAATTGCCTTGGATAAAACAGGCGTCTGCCAAATAAATACAAATACTAAATGACATAACAAAGTACACTGCCACATAGCAATACAGTTACCTACAAAACCGAGAGCTTCAAAATATGCAATTTATTAAGAAACAATATGTATTCAGTTTTATTCTGGGCAGGACGTTACTGAAATAATGACCACTAAACAGCATTTTGCATTAACCATTAAATTTATTAATAAGGAAAACGACCACTTGAAAGAAACTCTTCCCTTGGTTTCGACGTGTCTTACACCTAGTGTCCCCGCTCCTTACCTACAGACTTGACAATAATACTCTGGACAAGTTCAAGAAAAGCTATATAAAACGGCGACGAACCCGCTGCTTGTATAAAAAATCAACAGGCGGGTTTCGCGCCCAACCCAACCCAGTACTACAATAATTATTTGTGTATATCTTTTTGCTTTTCTTTACCTCAGTCTTGTTTTCCCGCTCTTGGGTAACAATCGGAGACTTCTCAGCCAGAGACTCCATAGCGTGGACGGGCGGATAACGGTCAGCGCGCGAGACTAGGCGGACAAGTAACGTGTCAGCCGCACAGCTGCGCCAATCAGGATGCTGCACTCAACCAATCGTCCAATTAAATTCAAATTAATTAAATAATCAGTTTACGCTCAGACTGCAATGTGCCGAAGTGTTGCCCCTTTGTAGTAATTAATTAAATAAATAAATAAAAATATGTTTGTAGTAAAGACGTTTCAAATCTTTTATATTGAATCGTGACGCGAGGGACCCAGTATGACTACTCCAGTGTCTTGGTAAGCAAATTCTTATTTGTGGTTTTTAGTTAATTTAAGGTAAATTTGATCTCAAACATAAATGAAACGTGTTTTTAAATATGTGTAAATTACTCAAAGCAGGGGGTGGAATTAATTTAGGTTAAGATGGTTTAAATTGGCGAGTGAAATGCATACAGACAGTATGCAACAACGACCATAGCCGAACCACATTAAATAAATTAATATTCAAATGGTTATATACAAATACAAATACATACTAATTACCCCCCCCATGCATCTGGACTCGGTACATTTACTAGGGACTGTCCCGACCATATAGGGATTGGCATGTATGTTATAGTTAGTTGATCTATTGTTAAGTCTATGGTGTTTTACTATACAGACAGTAGTCCAATTGTTTTCTTTATCTGTTGCAAAGTTAATGAACTATTATAATCATGCTAGAAGAGAATATATCATATGCTAAAATGTATACCACATACTGCCCTATTGCAGTTATTTGAAATAATCTGAATAACAGCAGTTGAATATAAAAGGACAGTATCTTTAGTTTTTAGTATAGTATTAAGTACTAATTCTGGTCCCATCTTGATAAAGGTTGAGCACCACTCCAATAAAGGCATTTTCATGTCTTGTTAGTAAATGTATATTTAATTTATACAGATCAAGGACAGCTAAATATTTTCACGTGCAGACTACAATTCTGAGTGTTTTACTTACTAAATAACTCAATGTTGTTGTGGTGTAACTCTGCTTTACCGATTACCATGGAGACCAATCTGTGTAACCATGGGAGAGGCATTCAAAAATCACGACTCGCACAACTGAAAAAAACCCCCAGAAATCTACTGAGAAATTTCACTTTCTATAGATGTTTTATATTTATAATTAAATGTAGAAGGATTAGTACATTGATTTATGGACCTGGTATGTTTTGTATGCTTCATATTCTAATGTCTCACAGGCCTGTTGAAGCTGCAATAGATTGTTGTTATTCTAAACAGATCAGAGCCTCTTAATCTTAAATCTTAAGGCTTTATGACGAAAAATTTTGAAAACAGTTGCTATAAAGAAAGAAAATGTAGCTTTTTTGGCTTTTTTTCCCCCCTGTTGGTGTTTGTCTGTTTCAGTGTAAGCCACTGTTAGAATGAGAGTTCTGGTCATCTACCGTAAGATAATCATTGCTGCTCTGTGCTGTGAAGGGTCGAGATACAGAAGAGATATTATACCAAGATTATTGAGAGGAATAGGGTAGAGGAATAAACAAAACAAAGAGACCAAGATGAACGAGAGTAAAGTAGACAGAAGAGTTAACTAGATGGATATAATGAGAGACTGAAAGATGCATACATACCCGACCCCACACACAATAACTCACAAACACACACCCACACACACTGAAACTCAAAAACACACACCCACACACACAGATTGCCAGTGTAAAGCCCATTCCGATCCTCGTCACTGATGCTGAGATAATGATGAGTGTCTCCTCTCATCATCTTTGTACTCGGCTGCGTCAGGGGGCTTGCCGAAGCAAATCAGGCAGGGGCTGATGGTATAAATACTGTCTGTGCGAGTTCCCTTTTCAGACAGTGTGCATGCAGAGAGTGACAGACACTGACAAGCCAACCTGAACAGAATGATGAGCAACACAAGCAGCATGAGCATCGACAGCAACCTCAGCATTAGCAGCTCCACTCCGGCCACCGAACAGGTGCCTGCCAGGAGAAACAGCATCCCTGGGATCAAGATGCCCATGTGGGGCAACACCGGGTCCCTGAGCAGCCCGGCAACAGCCAAAACAGGCAAGGACATCTTTACCTTCATGGTGACCCCGGACCGCGTCCCGCAGTTCATTATCCCTCCTCTGGATATCCAGGAAGACCAGCGGTTCTTTAACAAGGAACGGGCAGCCGGCTGGCAGCAGCAGAAACAGCAGCACATCTGCTTTAGCCAGGAAGACAGTTATACATCCCAAGTCGCACCTTCCTCTTCATTTGACTATCCCTCAACGCAGAGTCGAAGAGCCCGCAGAAGCAGCTCGGATCCCTTTACCAAGGGCTATGGGCCACCCCGAAAGAGCTCATTCCCCTGCCCTTTCCCCGAAGCGGACATCCCGGATCCAGTCACAAGGGCTGCGCTGTCCCTGCCCCACCTCTCCAAGATCACAACCCCCTACGGCTTCCTAACCTTGGGTGAGAGCCCACAAGTGACCAACCAAGAGGCTCTGTTCTTCCAGGGTCATGTCCCCCGGCCGTGTGCGGAGGGAGAGGCCAGGGCAGAGGGGTTGGGGCGGAGGAGGAGCCAAGAGGAGCAAGGGGTAGGATGCTCTTCAGTGGACCCCAAAAACAACAGCAGTCAGGGCAGATCGATCCAAGAAGAGCCGTTGGTGGAGAAGCCCAGGAAAGGGGTTCTCAAACACAGCAGGTTCTATGGCATAGATAGGAGCGCCTGGTTAAGGGGTCTCCCTGACACAGAGATTGAGGAAGAGGTTTCAGAGAGCCAGTCCCCCACACCACAGAACCCAGACAGAGATGGAGGTTCGTCCCAGGACCCCAGCCCCCCACAAAGGAGGTCCCGCAAGATCAGCTTCCGGGGGCTTCTCAAGAAGCACTTTGCCAGCCTGAAGGAGATGAGGTTTGGGCTTAGTCACCACTCGGCAGCCAGTAGAGCCACTGCTTCCAGTCACTAAACTGCTCACACTTTTATGTTGCTTTATGAACAGTAAATTGATCCTCTTAATATCAGAACATTGGGAAAAGTATATGGGAGCGTTTAGATGAAGGGGAATTTTATTTAGGACAAAGCGGTGTCCAATAATGCTGTAAATATGTTTGTTTTTTTAAACATGGACTTCCATTGACTCTTTTTATAACCCTTTTTTTCTCTTATTTGAGAACAGTTGTATTCAAATACTTTTTTGTGTGTCTGAAATGTACACAAGACAGGTGTATATGCCTTCAATACTTTTTGAAATTAAGCAACACAAACAAGTTTTATTCCATAGATATATACTGTTTTAAAGAACAGTTGAAGTCAGGACCTATTTGATCAACTTGAATATTCTTGTACAATATGCTAAAAGGATGTATGCTTATGTATGTTTGCATGGAAAATAAAATTATATTATTAAAAAATGTTTTTGTCAAATGTATTTAAGAGTGGTATAAAAAGTGTTTTCTTTTTACAGCTCCACTTTAAAAATGCGCTGTTTGTTTGGATTCAGTAAAGTGTTACTCAAAGTAAAAAGTTAAATGTGGTAAAGCATTGGAAAACTTATGAAAGTATGGTAAACCATTGAAAACATGGGAAAGCCACAGTACAGTTCATCCCTAACTTCAAAACAATCAAGCCGAAACGTTTCACTATTTGGCTTTTTGATATAAGGAAACTGTTTACCATGGGGCTAATTCTTTGCAATCTTGGGACATACAATATATGCACTCTGACGATTCAGAACACTGTTTGGAGATGCTGCTGTACCCACCAAGAATGAACAGTAGTAGTCTAGGTGACAAAATGTAAATAAAGTCTTATTTTTTTGTTCAGCTTTGCTTACCCAGTGCCCAATCACGTCACAGTATTGCTTTAGAACATAAAATATGGGGGCCGTAAGATTTATCTAAACAGTGGCAGAGATAAAAATCGCCTCTGTTTGAATACCCTAGCACTGTAAGTGGTCGACCTCTGTTTAATTACATACAACCTGATTCACTTCATGTTTACATGGTCACCGAGACAGCTATTAGCATTAATAATGAATAGAAGTGAACTGCTTTTTCATCCCTTCTCCATTAACCCTGGCATTTACCCAGAAAACAGGGAAATTAATTATTTGCACCGAATTTTGGCAGTATTTTTTCAAAAAATAGTTTTTTATACACCATATCAACCTGCTCATTAATTTTCTTCTCTTATTAGATCATCCTGTCAGAGCTTTCTGAAGGTTGACTGTGTTATACCAAGGTAAAGCATAGCAACCTGCGGAGAAGCAGTGAAAGTCTGTGAAGAGCATGGTATGAGCATTGTTGAGTGCAAAATTACTGTGCAAGGTTTGGATCACAGGAGACCACTGAAATTATTTAATAACTGATTGGAAAAAAAACAAACACAAAAATATTGGCTTGATGTGTGAAGGTTGACTTTGCAGGGAGATAAAGAAAATGTGTGCTGCAGGATTGTCACATTCCAGCTTTTTAAGGGTAATCAAAAGTAGTTAAAACAAACAAAAAAAAAAAACATTGACAGGATGATTGTATTTTTTTGTTGTTGTTACTTTTAAACTTTATATAGCTACATTCTGCTTTATAAATATTATGGTCCTTTTTTTTTTCAAACCAATTTTGATGGCTTTTTATTTATTTATTTTGCTTTTACCCTGCTGTTCTGAAGTGTTTGCATTCATTCTGAGTGGTTCTGGGTTAGGTTGCACCAACATTGAGATACAGTCAAAACTGTGCTAGCAGCACAATAGGGTGGACCACTTGACTGTCTGTTATTATTAAGACATGTGACTTTAATTGTTTAAGCAAAATGTTTTTAACATAACACATGTTTGTTTAGGAGGGCTGCAGCGGGATTCCTTGAGAGAGAAAGACAAAGTACAGAAAGAAACTCTCCTGAGGTCAAGGAAAACATAACACTGCTGCCACAGCCACAGTTCACTTCAACTGATCCTAGTTTTTCTCTTACTTGTGCACGTGTCTCCCTTCCAACACAATGCTTGTACAGTCACTTGTAACTAAATAATATGTTTGTCTATTAGATCTTTAAAATAGACCCCAAGGTCTTAATATACCAGAACCCAGAAGACACATTTCAAGATTCGAACAGTCTAGGATTAACAGTCTTCCTCCTTCAATCAGATCATGCAATCATTCAGCCTACTCTCTCTGTCTGTCGGTATATGGAGAGTAGATGGGGCTTGCCGAGTTGAAAAGCAGAATTCAAAAGTCACACTTGCACATGATTTGAATAAAATAGTTTTAGGATAGCACTTTGATAATCCAGACTCAAATGCTTGAAATGTTGCATTCTGGAGTAAAGACCTTACCCAGTAATTGACTAATCCCCTTAATTCCCTCTCTCTGAGTCCTGAGTGTCTACTTCCTGTACGCAAGCGAACGCAGTTTCGTAATGCCGCCACTTTGTGTGCGCGAGAGGTGCAGGGGTGGTAGCGATGAGCTGAGCTTAAATAATAATTAGATATTCTAAATTGGGAGAAAATAATAAAAAATAATTGGCGACTACTACATTTAAAAAAAAAAAAAAAAAAAGATGGGGAAATTTGTGTGTTGATTGTTTTTTGAAGAGTGTTTATAAACATTCTTTTAGGTTAAAATGTGCTTTGAAAAAGGAGTATACATTTATTAACTAATATTTAAAACCGTATAAAACAGGAACTACAATCTTCAAAAAATGACTTCTGAAAACAGTCCTGAACAAAACATTCTTTAAAACATTAAAGTTTTGTGATTAGGATCCAGTATTTTTTAAATTTACTGCAATTGAGAGTGTTTTATAGTTATGGTCGTTTGAAATATCTTTAGCAGTACAGGAGAAAAGACTGCATCACTGCAGTGAACGAGCCCAAGAGGAGGACACATGTAACATCGGGCACGTGAAAGCAATGCACAGTGACTCAGAGATGAGTGGCATTGAAACTTAAAAGAGCGCTTTGCTTTATCATTGCTGTGAGTCAGAGGCAGAAATAGAGAGACAAACAAATCTCAAAGCTCATCTTCCTCCATTGTGATGGACCCTCAATTTGCTTTTAAGTCTACACTGTAATGTGTGTTCACGTGTAAGGGGAGAGATAAGTGGAAAAAAGGACGGTAAGGAAGGATCTTAATAAAATAAGATGGTCCTTGCAGGTACACAGAGAAGGTCAGTCACATAGTTGCAGTATATAATTCACAACAGTAGACTGCCCTTACAGTCACTCCTATTCATGTTCATTTCAGCTGTAATAAAAGACACTTGCCTAAAAAGACAATACTCAGCATCCCAAAATCCTTCTTTAGGAGGGGTGACAGATGGAAGGGCAGAATAGTGTCACACAAACTAAGATACTTTTAAGCACAGGGTTGCACTCTTATCTGCAAACAAAAGTTGTCTTTTAAACAGACACAAAATCGTTTTGTTACAAAGCTATGCAAGGACACCACCTATTGCCTTCTCATGAGTTCCTTCCCTGAACTTACGGTACCATAACAGTCAACCCCCCTGTGCTTTTATATGCGTGGCAAGAATAAACATTCTGTCAGTCATCCAATTTAACCTGACCATATTCCGCACATAGTTTTTCACTAGTCTCCCATTCAAACCAACACGTTTTCACATGTTTGGTTGGTCTTTTCAATTGGGGGGTTGGGGGTAGGGTATCTCATCTTTGCTAAAATAATACAATACATACATTTGTTTACAAAGGGTAATAAGTCAGCAAGAGATCTTGCCTACAGACTCATTGGTTCTAACTTGTCTAAGATAATGTAATTGTGTCTTGTTAAAACTTTTTTAATATTCTTTTAGAGTCTTTTTTTAGGAGTTACATAACGTATCGTGCGGCAGTGTGATTTCAGTTTAGTAATAGCACTACACCCACAGTTGCGTAGGCAGAAGTATTGAGTGCTCTTCATATCCAGTTTCATCTGGCTCTATGGCAGTGATAGCTGATATAGAAAAGAGAATAATAACTTGTCCCAGGTTTCTTTTCAAACAAGGCCAGTAATGAATGTTAGTAATATACGTCTTTTATGAGATATTCTAAAGAAAATTGCAAGTATGCATTCAGATGGTCCTGTGATGCATTTTATTATAGCAGACCCTCTGGATCAGTGGTCTCCAAGCCTGGTCCTGGGGAGCACCTATCCTGCAGGTTTTCAGGGTGTTTTTACATCATCAGTGGCTAAAGCTCTGGAACACCTGTTAATCTTGACTAACTAAGCCAATAATTGGTGCCATTAAGTAACTGAGAGCTTGGTTGAAATGAAAACCAGCAGACCCAGTAGCTCTCCAGGACCGGGGTTGGAGACCCCTGCTCTGGATATTAAGAGACTTGGGTCATATGTCCACATACTGAACTGCTGCCTCCCTGAACACCTTAGAGAAAGGGTGCTCCCTCCAGGCCTGGGATAGCTTGAGGCATGGAGACTGGACTGTGCCATTGCACACGTGGGCCTACATAGTATTTGATACACATGGGAAGTAGAAAAGAATGTGGCAATAGACAAGTTATACTCCCTGTGGTAGTTCCATTAAAGGTGAAACAATTTACATTGTAAATATTAGATATGTTGATATCTCTTGAAGGCAAAACTCCCGTCTAATAGACCCTTGTACTTTGTCATGGTTTAGATTTGTAAGGGATGGGCCACGATAACCAGTATGGACTAAACCAGTGGTACTCAGCTCTGGCCCTTGAGATCGATTCCAGTCCTGGTCTTTATTCCAACCAGGTCCTAAATTAGTTAATTGCCTCTTAACAGCTTTAACTATATTAGAACCTGCTTGGAGTAAAAACCTGAACTGGATTGGATCTCAAGGGCCAGAGTTGAGTACCACTGGACTAAACCATAGTGTTGGAAGATGCAGTGCTTGGTAAAATCTCTACTGTAGAAATCAAATAGTTTTTTCAAGCCCTTAAAAAAAAAAGAAAGTTAATGCACAAACAATTTTAATAGCAATGGTCTGTTTTTTATGTCAGGGTCATGACCTGTGCTGGAGTTGTGAGTCAGCAAATTAATCATCAGAATTAAAGGTATGAGAGCAGCTGTGAATTAACTCTTATACGACTAGTTTTTATGTATAAATGTAATATCGAGCTATGTAAGAACATATCTATAATCATGTAAATTATCCATGTGGAAACTTAATACAGTATATGGTGGGTATTATGGGACACAGACAGGCAATGTTCTTTTTTCCAAGTAACCTCTGGCTTGTTAAGTGGCCTTTTTAATTCAAGACGCTTGTCTGAAAGAGCGTTTGCCCTGTTACCAAAATCCAGGGTCAGCCCCTCCAACCAAGGTCCCAATCTGCAGATAATTCAAAACTAAATGCTGTCTAGGTAGGGGAGATGTGGGCTGTAAAGTCTGGGGCTAATGACATGCCACAGAACAGAGCTTACATAGAATACCCATATCCTCTCAGAGACAAGCAATTGCCCATTAAATATGAGAGAGGGTGACCATAAGGCTCACTGGGACAATTTCAGAAGTTTCTTTTTTAACTCTCATCCCAATGCATATAGGTACCTAGAGTGCCTATAGAAAGTCTACACCTCCTTGAACTTTTTTCTCATTTTGTTGTGTCAGTGCCTCAGAGTTTCATGCATTTAAATGAGGATTTTTTTCCACTTATCTACACACCATACTCCACACTGTTAAGGGGAAAAAAGTTTTTACTGAGAAAAAAATTATATAGTAAAAATGCAAAACTGAAAGATCATAATTGGATAAGTCTCCACACCCACAAGTTAGTACTTGGTGGAAGCACCTTTGGCAGCAATTACAGCTGTGAGTCTGTTGGGATAGGTCTCTACCAACTTTGCACACCTAGATTTGGCAATATTTGACCATTCTTCTTCACAACACTGTTCAAGCTCTGTCAAGTTCCTTGGGGAGCGTTGATGGACAGCAATCTTCAAGTCATGCCACAAATTTTCCATTGGATTTAGGTCGGGGCTCTGACTGGGCCACTCAAGGACATTTTTCCTTTTTGTTCCTTAGCCACTCCATTGTAGATTTGGCTGTGTGCTTTGGTCGTTGTCATGCTGAAAGGTGAACTTCCGTCTCAGTTTCAGCTTTCTTGCAGAGGGCCGTAAGTTTTCCTCAAGGACTTCTCTGTACTTTTCTCCATTCATTTTCCCTTCTATCCTGACAAGTGCCCCAGTCCCTGCCGATGAGAAATATCTCCATAACATGATGCTGCCACCACCATGCTTCACAGTAGGGATGGTGTTCTTTGTGTGATGCGCTGTATTGGATTTGCGCCAAACATAACGCTTTGCATTTAGCCAAATAGTTCAATTTTAGTTTTGTCAGACCACAAAACTTTTTGCCACATGGCTACAGAATCTCCTGGTGTTTTTTTGCATACTTCAAACGGGATTCAAGGTGGGCTTTCTTGAGTAATGGCTTGCTTCTTGCCACCCCACCATAGAGGCCAGATTTGTGGAGTGCTTGGGGATATTGTTGTCACATGCACACTTTGATCAGTCTTGGCCTTAAAAGCCTGTAGCTCTTGTAAAGTTGCCATTGGCTTCTTGGTAGCCTCCATGATCAGTCTCCTTCTTGCTCGATCATCCAGTTTAGAGGGGTGGCCTGATCTAGGCAGGGTCTTGGTGGTGCCATACACCTTCCATTTCTTCCATCATCTTGACTGTGCTACAAGGGATATTCAAGGCCTTTGATAATTTTTTTATACTCATCCCCTGATCTGTGCCTTTCAACAAGTTTGTCCGGGAGTTCTTTTGAAAGCGCCTTGGTGCTCATGGTTGAGTCTTTGCTTTGAAATGCACCACCCAGCAGAGGGAACCTACAGGAACTGTTGAATTGATCCTGAAATCATGTAAATCACTACAGTTTAACACAGGTGGAGGCCACTTGGTGTGTGATTTTGAAGGCGATTGGTTACACCTGAGCTAATTTAGAAATGCTATTACAGGGGGGATGGCACTTATCCAACTAAGCTATTTCAGTTTTATTTTTAATTTGTTTTCTACAAATTTCAAGGGATGCACTGAAGTCAAGTTTTTGGGATTCGGCCAAATGGCGATTCGGTCATCTCAAAAGATTCGGCTGGATACCAAACTGAATACTGAATCTACAAAATCTGTCAAGAAAACTGAAGGAAACTGTTGAATGAAAAACAGACTGGCAGCTACTATCAAGGGACTCACACAATCAATACTTCTGAGCCCTTTAGTTAATACTGTAGTATTTTTTTTTTTACCATATAGAACTATATCACTCAATAATATTTCAGTTTGAAACTTACACAATTTACCACTAGCCCCCTTCCTCCATAACAGAAACATCAAACTACGGAACCGTTTACTTTACCTTTACAAGAAAGGAGAGCTGCATCTTTGCCATAACCCATTTTCTTTAATGACGTTTCAACTTGTGTCACCTGATCTGAAAATGTGAGGAAAAAATTACTGTGATGAGTGACCTGCATCTCCCTGCGAAATAAAACCCACATTGATTTAAATGCACCGTGTGTGTAACACATATCAAATAGTCTACAAAACAGTTTAAAATATTTTAATAAAATACAGTAGTTCCCAAATGGTTCAATTTGTGTTGGCACATGAAAATAACATAATTTAATTTACCAAAGCATATTGTTCAACATCTTACACACCTGACAGTTGTAAAGTTATAAAAAATATATATTTCTTTGCACCGATTTTTTTTTTTTTTTTTTTTTTTTTTTTTTTTTATTCCCTCAGTATGATCTCTAGAACACATTTGACAGACAAAGCAACAAAGCACAAAATTCTACAACAGTTTGCCATTACTATATATTACAGGTTTGCTGCATAACTTTACTCGATGAAAAGTGTGATGTGCTGTTCCATACGGGGTTTTGCATTAAAATGGATGAGCGTCTGGGCGGATATAGGATTGGGGGGATGAATTAAAATGGACGAGCGTCTGGGCGGATATAGGATTTGGATTCGGTTCACCGAATCCTAAGTATTCGGCCTAATCCGAACCCTGCTCAAAAAGTAAGTATTCGGGCCAAATCCTGGATTCGGTGCATCCCTACAAATTTCTAGAATATTTTTTTCACTTGGAAGTTGTGGGGTAGGATGTGTAGATAAATGAAAAAAAAACTTAATTCCAGGTTATAAGGTAACAAAAAGTGAACATTTTGAAAGGGGGTGTAGACTTTCTATAGGCACTGTAGAAAGGGTGGTTGTTATAGTCTCCAGAAAATTTGCATTCATCCGATAGGATTCAAATGGGTTAATATTACTATCGCCAATAAATCGAAGTTATGCTGTGTGCCTGTTGCAGAAATACTGGGCTATAGATTTACCATGCTGTTTGCACCACTTTGCTTGAAATAAACAGCTTATTTTTAGAAGGCTTCAACTTTCATATGCGCTTTTTTTTTTAATCCCCTTTAGAATAAGCAGGGGGAAACTTTGCATTGGAATAATGGCTTAGTAAATTTGGAATCTTGTATCTTGGTTCATCTATTCAGGAAGCAAAAGTTTGTGCTCAGCTTACTGGCATTGTGCTGTTGCTCTCAGTGTGTCTGGCGGGAGGTGGGTGCAGCTGCTAAAGGATGTGGGCGATCACTTGCGCAAGTGTCGTGCCACACATACAATTAGATTATTCTCAAGCCTTGTAGAGTCGTTTGTTCCAGAACAAACTTACCAATTAGCCAGGGAGTCAAACTGATTGACAACGAGTTCAAAGTAGAAATTCTTTTTTTTTTTTTTCATGAGGGCAATAGTGTGCTGTAAATAATGTGTGGAGGAATGTAAAGATGGCAGGCATGGGGTTAAATCTGTCCCTGCTAACAATCACAGGTGTGGCCACTCTCCAGTTAGGTAAGTGAGTGCTAATTGGAGAATGACCACATGTATATAAGGGGAGAACATCTTTTGTTTGGAAAAGGGAGTTTAGGTGAGTTTGGAATTGTGCTTACACTGTGTTTTGAAGGCTGTAGTGAAGGTGAATGACCAGCCTACAGGCACGTACTGTATTGCTGATGAATGCCTACATCTTGAAAAAGTTTAATTAAAACTCTGTTATGTAATCACCTAAATGTGTCTGAAATGTGCCGATGCACAGGGTGGGGACCCTTGTGCAGTGCAGTGCCATACCACATGTGGCAGAAAATGAGGATTGTTTTGGAATATCAAAACGCAGACAGGTGGAAACCCCTAATAAAGGGAAAGTACTTCTCAAAGCATTGAATATTAATAAACCTGGCATTTACTGTGAATCATTAGGTCGTTCTCAGCAGCAGGAACTGTGGGTGGAATTGTCAGCAGAGCGGCGATGATGCATCCTGGCATTTTCCCCAGGTGGTGGAGCCCTCTAAGGAGATTAAAGGGAGGCATGCTGCTGTGGAAAGATCTCCTGGTTTGGGCATGGAATCCTCTCCAGGGTTGCCGTGGGTGGTCAGAGTAGTTCTGTGTGTGTGTGTGAGGGTGGGAAGCATACACCATCTTCTCCAGCGTGACTCAAGTGATCGTTAAATTATTTCATACAGAGATGGTCTGAATTTTTAATGTGGAAAGGCCAGAGCCTTGCGGGGGTGAGTGTTTACACATGAGAGATCTGTGATTTGTTTGAATACATGCAACAAAATACTTTATAAACATTTTCAGCAAAATGTAGCAAAGTAATGGGACACAAATAGTTGTAAAAGAAAGCTTGGTAGAGCACAGGCAAGCAGGGTAAATCCTGTGATGATTATGGTAAAGCATGGTAAACTATGACAAAACTAAAACAAAAAAAAAAAAAGCTCATACTTCATCAGGAACTAGTGGACACTCAATGGTAAGGTCACAATGCTAAAATAAACTTGTAAAACATTTAAGTCTAGTGCATCATTTGTGAAACATTTTTTAATAGTTTATTTTAGACATGCAATATATTGTCACACATGCATGAGAATTCAACCTACATGCTTTGATTGTGTAGAGATGTCACCCAGTGCACAGACCATACTCTGTAGTTCCAAAAACAAACACTTTTTATGTTTTAATAGACTAGTACTTATCAGTTGTTTCTAGGCTCTTATAAAAGTTCCCTGAGTACAGCAAATTGTAATAAGAAAAAATAATAAAAGCTTAGATTAGTATTGTAAATTCCAGAGAAGTATGGTGAAGCATATAAAAATAAAACATACACAGTAACCCATTGTAAATGCATAGTACTATAATATAAATCATTGTGTACACTTTGGCCAGCCAGAAGCCCAAACAGCCTACACACAACGCACTACCTTATACAATACAGGCATGGAAAAAGTGGTGGTTGAGTTAAAACGATCATCTCTAACTAGAATAAGTCTGAAAGCTGTGCTATGTGGTTGTTGTTTGTGTAACTGCTTTGTAGTTGTAGGTGTGCTGTATGATTATGTCCCTCACACCAGGAAACCAGTCCCTTATGAGACACATCAGCTGCCAGAAGCCTGGGTAGTACACCTCCCTCTGCCTCGTCGCACCTCCCTTGATAATCGCAAGAGCTGCTTCGGAGGCTGGGTATGCCTTTGCTTCCACCATGCCCCTGCGGGAAAACAAGCTTGTGAGGGAATCGGATACTGACACAAAACAGCAACTCCTTTTTTTAAAGTGAAAATAATTCCAATACTAACTAACTGACAGTAATAAGTAACAAAATCATATTTAATATAATGCCTTTATAGACTCCTTCCTCTCAGGTCTTATTGATTAACATGCCAATTAACCAGAGTCTCTGCTACTTCTGATCTTTCTCTGCATCTTCTTATGATTCTATATGACATACGCATCCACAATGTTTCAGAATTTTCACATCCTAGCCTTGTATTTAACGTATTATGCATTGTTTTGTTACTGTAGCTTGTAAAGCGCTTTGTGATGGTGGTCCACTATGAAAGGCGCTATATAAAAAATAAATAATAATTGATTGATTCATTCATTCATTTTGAGGGACGACCGAGATGGAATGTAGAGACCCCTGGGGTATTTCCACAGGAGGCTTTACTCTGTGGAGATGCACAGGTCTGAACAAGCCTATCTTTGAATTATTTAAAAATAAGTTCTTTGAAAAACAAAAAAAGCTTCAGGACATGCTTAGCTAAGTTCTAGCTGCTGCTGCTTCTTATCATCATTGTATTTAGTTTTGTATTATAATTGTCTGCATTTGTATTATTATTTACATTAATATTGTTAGCATTGTTATTATGTTTGTTATTTGTATTAGTAGTTGTAATATTAGCATTTTATCAAAATTATTATTAGTGTCATTATTATTACGCCAAAAACTGTTTTTGCAATTGTTACTGACAAGACTGGTACAACAGTTGTAATGAACAACACAAACACCCCTCTGGCTAGCTGTGCAAAGTTGGTGATCTTCACTGGGGATTCCACAGGTAGTGTCTCCTTTTCGCGCTACAGTGGCCCCTACTGGCCAGTAGCGCGCTGATATCTGCGATCAACCTCATGGGTGTCAGCATCAGTTCTCCTGAGCTGTTGTGGGAACATACTTGGACGCTCCTAATTCAAATTAGAGAAAAGGGGGTTTAAGTGCACCTCATCTGTGCCCCAGTTGTACAGCCACACAGGGCAGTCGGAGGGAAGCTTACCTGACTTTACTCAAGGCAGAGGCGGTGTCGATCAGCCCCAGAATGCAGACTGTGATGGAGATGCTCTCCTGCTTCATTGATAGCTCCTGTCGCAGAGTTCCGAAGAAGCCGTTGAGCGCAAACTTGGTCGCCGAGTAGGGAGCTGTGAATGGAGTAGGAATCATTCCTGTGGAGGCAAACAGGGTTCAGGGATCAGTCGTGGACAGAGCCGGTGGAAGAATGAAAAAGATCTCCAAAGAGTGTTTAAAATGCGAGTGTTAATCAAGGGCTATGAAATTATATATATATATATATAATGTGTGGAAGGGTGGTGGGTAATTCACTGACACAGGAGACAGACAGGTGGATTTGGCAACACCGCACAGGTGCCAAGTTTTATTTTGGATTTGTATTTTTCTTTTAGCCTGCAGATGGCGCTGTTGATCCGTGGTCCGATTACCAACGATGGTAAACAGAACCACGGGAATACCAAGCGATGGTACACAATACCGGCGCACTTGCAGGTGCTTCGAAACAATAATTCAAAACAGAAGGCACAAAGAAACAGGCAAAATAAAACAGTAACAAAACTAGAAAGAAAAGGTGCTGCGCTTGACAACTACATCCCAGTCGCCGCTACCCGTGCGACCCGGATCACCGTCCTACACTGCCGGCTAACTAGCCTGCTCTGTTACAATACTCCAGGGTCTGCCCAAGGATTCCCCGCTCTCACTATCTCGCTCTGAAACACTCTGTTTTGTGTTCTCGGTTCTCGACCAGCGCTTCCGCACTCTCGGCGCGTTTAAAGGGCAGCCCTGAGGAAACAGCAGAGCATTATCTTATAGGGCTAACAATCTCCCAAGACTCGCCTCTCAGGCATTCAGAGAGGGGGAAAGTCCACACACCCACTTTCCCACCTCCCCATGTCACTGCCATGATTCGCAGGCGGTTGTTGGACGACTGCCGCCCTCTTCCTGCAGCCCTGTGAACACGCCAGCAGAGTCAGCACAGATCTCCCCCTGCTACATATATATATATATATATATATATATATATATATATATATATATATATATATATATATATATATAGAGAGAGAGAGAGAGAGAGAGAGAGAGAGAGAGAGAGAGAGAGAGAGAGAGAGAGAGAGAGAGAGAGAGAAAGACAAAAATAACAGTATGGAATGCATGAAAATATGACCTATTCATAAATTATTTTTATCCCTTAAAAATATTTCCCCACTATTGAAAAAGCAAGGGCCCCGTTTTGCGTTCAGTTTCCTCAGCTGCCATTTCAACCTCCCCCTTCCCTGCCATCACCGATAGAAGATAAACAAGGCATGAGGCATGCTTCCTGTCCATACATTAAGATAGTATTGTACTGACCTGCAATGGAAGACACTACGACAATGGATCCGTTGCTTTGCTTCAGAAAGGGCATTGCTGAATTTGTCATCTCTATGTAACTCAAGTAATTCACCTCGGATTGCAAACGGAAGATGAATGTTAATCTCTGGAAAACCTGCAGGATTTTCCATTTCCCCCCTACTAAGTTGTTTTAAAAATCCCAGTTTAAGTTAAAATTCCCAGTGAAAGAGACATGCAATAGAAAAATAAATGTAATTCAAGAGCAAAAATGAATTTTATAGAAAGTTTGATAGTAGCAATTATAGAAGTGCCGATGTCAGGAATTCTGTTACCTCTGATAAACCTCACAATCTACAGTGGTGTGGGCTTAGCAGACGTGATATCAGAAAAAGTTTTCCTGCAAGATAGCAATTTAGGTAAGACCTGCTGGATCACTGTAAAGTTATCATTGAGAGCTGTAACCTGCAACTGAATAAAGAAAGATCGTTTATGGATCAAGAAGGTACCATGCAACAGTAATACAACATTCACGTATTCCCCTAAACAGAAGAATCTTAACCATGAGGCAGTCCTAACACACCAATGGCTTGGGTGACTAACAGTGGGGGCAAAACTACACTGAACCCATTTCACAGGGCGGGAGATTACCCCGATGAAAAGTACCTGCATGAGCCAGTGGGCATGATCCACATCTCCATTCCACATCTGGAAAGGGCTGGATCCGATATGATTGAGCACAAGGTAATCCAAACCACCTGCAAAGGGAACACACAAAGCAGGACTAGGCTACCAGTCCACCACTTTGATCTAACCACAGGTCGTTAAGGGAGCTTTCAAAGCCATTGTAATAGAAACAATGTTAAACAGTCATCTTTCAATTCTATTAATTCAACCTGCTTCTGCACAATACAGTGCTGGGTTGAGAGGTCCCAATATCACGTGAAAGTACCAGGAAGCAATGTATTACGAATAAACCATATGTATATGAAGTTTAGCAAACAAGTCAGTTCATTGTTCATAGTTTTTATTGTGTCCTTCAAATTGTGATGTGTATCCCATGAGATCTTGAGCGTATTGTTACTCTCCTACTAACACTCACCCAAGCTCTGTGCTGCAAACTTGATCACTCTGTCAGGGTCTGTAGGCACTGCCATGTCTGCAGCGATGTACAGCGCTTTCTCAGCTCCTAACTTCAAACACTTTTTTGCAACCTGGGGACAACAAACTGCACAGATCAAGAATCTGACAAGAATAAAACCTGTGCAAATAAAAGTCGACCTTAACCTTTTCAATCGCTGAGTAAATACACAGCAAGATAACTGAAGATAAGAGGTTATAGTCTGGAGTTAGCTTTCTTCTGCACTGTACATATACACTCCCCTCAAACAAATATCAGGACTGTAATGTAATGTAGAATTACATTAAATATCTTGGTATCCCTGAATAGATCATCACCTCGTCATCAAATGCAAGCAAAGTATGTTAGTGAGCACTGGAGGCTGAATAAAATCTGGGTTTATGGTCAAGTCATGGCTGTACTTTATAATGGCTTTGCCGCTACTCGCTTTAAAATGTCTGTTAGGCAAGGGTCTAACTAAACCAATCAGCAGAAGGCCACGCTTTGTATAAATACTCTGTTCTAATTTCTAGGTTTTCAGTTGTCCATTTTATTCACAAATCTTCAATAAAATCAAGTTCTGCTAAATATTGTGGTGTTTGTCTTGATCTCCCGAATTCTGAATGAATCCCAGGCCTGGGTGTTGAGTTTCTGCAACGGAAACTGCCATTGGATTCAGACACTGGCTGAAACAAACTGACACTGGATTCAGACACTGGCTGAAAGGTTTGCACCCTCCACCCCTGCATAGGATACAAATGGCATTATGTTTCAAGACACTCGCTCACCTGCTCCAGTACAGCTTCCCTCCGGGCTGTGAGGACAATCTGTGCCCCGAACCGTGCGTAATGATAGGCCATCTGCTCCCCGATCCCTGTGCTGGCTCCAGTGACTAGAACCCGGGCTCCCTTTAGCGAGTCTGACAGCAAAGACACAAAATGCTAAATAACCCAATACCCGCTCCTCATCCACACGACGTACAATAAGTAACGTGTGATCCATACAGTGGCTTGCGAAAGTATTGACCCCCCTTGGCATTTTTCCTATTTTGTTGCCTTACAACCTGGAATTAAAATGGATTTTTTGAGGGTTTGCATCATTTGATTTACACAACATGCCTACCACTTTGAAGGTGCAAAATATTTTTTATTGTGAAACAAACAAGAAATAAGACAAGAAAACAGAAAACTTGAGCGTGCATAAGTACTCACCCCACCAAAGTCAATACTGTAGAGCCACCTTTTGCAGCAATTACAGCTGCAAGTCTCTTGGGGTATGTATCTATAAGCTTGGCACATCTAGCCACTGGGATTTTTGCCCATTCTTCAAGGCAAAACTGCTCCAGCTCCTTCAAGTTGGATGGGTTCCGTTGGTGTACAGCAGTCTTTAAGTCATTCCACAGATTTTCAATTGGATTGAGGTCTGGGCTTTGACTAGGCCATTCCAAGACATTTAAATGTTTCCCCTTAAACCACTCGAGTGTTGCTTTAGCAGTATGCTTAGGGTTATTGTCCTGCTGGAAGGTGAACTTCCGTCTCAGTCTCAAATCTCTGGAAGACTGAAACAGGTTTCCCTCAAGAATTTCCCTGTATTTAGCGGCATCCATCATTCCTTCAATTCTGACCAGTTTCCCAGTCCCTGCCGATGGAAAAACATCCCCACCACGTGATGCTGCCACCACCATGCTTCACTGTGGGGATGGTGTTCTCAGGGTGATGAGAGGTGTTGGGTTTATGCCAGACATAGCATTTTCCTTCATGGCCAAAAAGCTCAATTTTAGTCATCTGACCAGAGTACCTTCTTCCATATTTTTGGGGAGTCTCCCACATGCCTTTTGGCGAACACCAAACGTGTTTGCTTATTTTTTCTTTAAGCAATGGCTTTTTTCTGGCCACTCTTCCGTAAAGCCCAGCTCTGTAGAGTGTACGGCTTATGGACAGATACTCCAATCTCCGCTGTGGAGCTTTGCAGCTCCTTCAGGGTTTTCTTTGGTCTCTTTGTTGCCTCTCTGATTAATGCCCTCCTTGCCTGGTCCGTGAGTTTTGGTGGGCAGCCCTCTCTTGCCAGGTTTGTTGTGGTGCCATATTCTTTCCATTTTTTAATAATGGCTTTAATGGTGCTCCGTGGGATGTTCAACGTTTTGGATATTTATTTATAACCCAACCCTGATCTGTACTTCTCCACAACTTTGTCCCTGACCTGTTTGGAGAGCTCCTTGGTCTTCATGGTGCCGCTTGCTTGGTGGTGCCCCTTGCAGACTTGGTGTTGCAGACTCTGGCCTTTCAGAACAGGTGTATATATACTGAGATCATGTGACACTTAGATTGCACACAGGTGGACTTTATTTAACTAATTACGTGACTTCTGAAGGTAATTGGTTGCACCAGATCTTATTTAGAGGCTTAATAGCAAAGGGGGTGAATACATATGCACGCACCACTTTTCTGTTATTTATTTTTTAGAATTTTTTTAAACAAGTTATTTTTTTCATTTCACTTCACCAATTTGGACTATTTTGTGTAAGTCCACTACATGAAATGAAAATCAAAATCCATTTTAATTCCAGGTTGTAAGGCAACAAAATAGGAAAAATGCCAAGGGGGGTCAATACTTTGGCAAGCCACTGTACGCCGTGAAATTGCGTGGTAGCTATTCGCTTCAACTCACGACAGACTTCAACAGTTTCATTAATATCAAAACTTACCAAATTATTTAAATAACTCATGCCATTAAAAATATCGGTGTATAGTGCCCACGTGGGGGGCTCTCTGTTGACCTACATCCATGAAAATATCCTGATCAGTACAGAGCTCTGCAGTAGAGAAAACTGAAATAGAAGCTAACGAACGATGAGAAACAAACGATGAGAAAATGAACAATTGCCTGGAACAAATTCAGCCTGTCCTTTAAATGTTTTATTTATTTTAGCATGAAAAACAACTTCACACCAGATAAACGCAATTACAAAACATCAAAGCTCCACTGGGAACAGAAATTGTAGCTTGAACTTTATGAACTAACCAAACAAGCCATTTACGTTCACGACCACCACCGTGTAAAAACAATGGTGTACCGTTTTTCAGAGTAAGGTTACACTGCACTACGGACTGTACATGCATTGAAACGATGTGCTTCAGTTCTGTGGTAGTCTAATGTACGTGGCATTGCAGGTGCTGTCAAAATACTATTCATTTATTTGAAATTAAATATTTGAAATATATAGTGAGGCATGTTGTATGTGTGTTTATGA
This sequence comes from Polyodon spathula, assembly GCF_017654505.1. NCBI lineage: Eukaryota > Metazoa > Chordata > Actinopteri > Acipenseriformes > Polyodontidae > Polyodon > Polyodon spathula. The sequence continues at coordinate 17,239,146 of NC_054559.1, forward strand.
CTTGCAACTGTAAGTATACGCAATCCTTTCCCAGGGGCCATGCAGGCTCTTGGCTACCCCTAATATAATCGTACAACAAGCTGGTTCAGGTGGCAGTATGTGACTGGATTAGAAAGTGTCAGAGCAAATCAGCAGTTGAATTCCAAGCTTTTCCAATGGCCATTCAACTTAGACAAAGAACTATAAACTGATAAAAGATTTAAGTGTAAAAAAGTTCAAAATTAATTACATAGGTGATACTCTGTGGTCCAGTGGTTAAAGAAATGGGTTTATAACCTGGAGGTACCCGGTTCATATCACCGCTCAGCCACTGGCTCATTGTGTGACCCTAAGCAAATCACTTAATCTCCTTGTACTCCCTCTTTCGGGTGAGACGTTGTTGTAAGTGACTCTGCAGCTGATGCATAGCTCACACACCCAAGTTCCTTATGTTTAAAGCGCCTTTTGATGGTGGTCCACTATGAAAGGCGCTATATAAATAACTATTATTTATTACTGCACATGTTAATGAGCCAAGCTCCCTAACCGGTATTTCAGGCAGGGCCGGATTAACCCACCACTGAGCTGTACCTCAAATATGAATAACATGAAACAGACGACATGTACACACGTTTGCACTTAAGATCAGTTTTACAATTTTTAAATGTCACGTTTTTAGGATACCATTCGTGGTTGTGAGCATAATCTGTTAATTATGCTGTGAAACTGAATTCATTTTGACGAAACTTTCACGAATTGAACGACTGAGCAAACCTGAGAGACAAAGCTCCAGTGAAGACAGTGTGTGAAATACATTTCAAAACCTGAACCACTTCGGAACCAGTAGCGGAGCTCCATAACCACGTTTCGCAATGTATTGAATGAAAAAGAGACACCAGTTCGAATGTGAACCAAGGGCCGTAGACAGCTTTAATCCCCATTTAAAATGTTATGCTTCTATTTTTAACATGTACACATTTCAAATTTCAAAACTGAAATATAGGTCGATTGAACATACTGAAAGCACGTTTGATAGCCTGACCTGAGCCCACCTCTCCCAAGCAAACGCTTGTAGTGCAAGACCAGTGCAAAAGCTGAGAATCCGGTAACATGGTGCTTGGGTCCGGCGAGTGCAGCATTATAGGAGGGGTAGATTCGGAGCTATGCAAATACAGTCTAAACAGGGATTATACTGCTCTAGATTCATATAGGTCCAATAAAGCACTGGAAAGGAAAGGAGGTGAAGGATTTTGCACATACCCGATTCAAACGTGTCCCTCCAGAGGTACCCAACGAGACACGCAGACAATATAGTGCCAGCTAACAACATTTTGCGAAATACTGGCAGCATGATTCGTCCCGTGGAATTAAACAGATAAATAAACGACGACTCACTTCAGCTGCCTCCCTCTCTCTTATCGGGATAACATTGGTTGTTTTTCAATTTAGTGCGTATTTGCAAAACTCTTCTAACCCGGCCCAATGTCAAAGCTCCACCTACTTAAAATACAAGCAACCCTCTACACGAAACTCACTTTACTGCATGTTACATTTTTTTCCCTTCCTATTAACGTTGTTAACTTGTTTCTTCATTGTAATCTCTCGCTCACCCAGATAACCTAGTTTCTCATGGAGAGAGAGAGCAATGTGTCAAAGTTCGATTGAAACTGATTCGACTGGCTGAGGCTAATGGCTCCGAGTTTATTACACTATTAAAAACCTAAGGAACTATTAAGGACTGAAATATACATTGGGATATTTACTCCAAATTGTCATAAGTACGCTAAAATAAAACAAAAACAAAAATGCTTTCGATTAAATGTCTGAGTTGTTTATTTCAGGTTTGGTTGAACTTAGGGTTGCCACCTGGCCCCATAATTCCGGAACACTTTGGGGCGGGACATGGTTTTTAAGTTGCCCTTAAACTGAAAGCAATAAACACGTGAACTGAGCACTAAGCACTTGCTTAATTTATACAGCTTCTTAATTATCCGAATCATTGTGATCATACAAATCTTACAAAATAAAAAAGCATCTTGAATAAACATGTGTGTAGGTTTATTCAAGATATTTATTTTTATTTTGTACAAAATGATATTTCAGTTCTCAATATTTAAAATATGCTATTTATATCCTATTAATTAGTAATATATAGCCCTAATTACATTGACTCTCCCAATTAAATAACAACACTGATCCAATGTTCACGCTGTCTGGTGTCAGGAATAGAGAACAGCTGCTCAGTATTAATGATTTCAGTGGAGAAGGTGATATACTATTAGAAACTATAAAGAAACTTTAAAATATATATTTTAAAACTATTAATAAAATAAATAAATATTGATGATGTACTTATTTATTTGTTTCATTTGTCTAAAGCTATTATTGTATTGTCATGCTGCCTCAAGATAATTAATCACCAGAATCAATTTAGCAAAGGTTTAGAGCTCAATTCACATGTTGATTTCCTGCAGTTTAAAGGCAACTTCAAAATCCTGTTCTGTCTCACAGGGTTCCAGAATTATGGGGCCAGGTGGCAACCCTAGCTGAACTTCAAAGGTTGCGTTTTTTTACTGTCTGTCAAGCCTTGTGTTAATAGCCCATTTGGAATAAATAGCTCTGAGAACCTTGCCCTATGTAAAGTACTGTATTGTTTTATTCGTGATGCGGTTTCCAATATAATGACTTGCACAGAGGGTTACTTGGGAGATAAGTAGGCCTATCGCATATCTGGCGATGTGCGTGAAACAGGTCTGACACTGCAGGCCGCAATTAGTTTAAACAGGGTTCCTCTGTGCAACACTGGAGCAGATAACCGGTATTAAAATGCAGTATAACGTACGGCTTAGAAATGAGTTTCTACAAATTGTGGTTATGGTGAAAATCTTCCTCAACGCTAAAGCTTCTCTTCGCTTCTCAGAACATTTAGCTCAGAGCCCAGCACAGGGCGAAGAACCTCACTCGTTGAACCTGAACTTACTTGCGCCTCGTTTGTCGTTTCAAAGCTATAGGCCTACGTTTTCCTTTTTGGCAAATTACCCCTCCTTAGTAACTGTGTCTATGGACAATTCGCCCACAGCTGGGAATGAGTCTCTTCAGCTGTTATTGCGCCGACTGGTCTTGACCTCTCTCTGGTCTTCCTTAAAAATGATCTTATTTTATTTGGAAAATATTATCTACATAAAATCAACGTAGAAATTGATAAAATCCAAGCTAAATCTGACAGCAGATCATACCTCCACTGCTTGAGCACTGATGTTCAAACTCGTGATCTGATCAGCTGGATTCGAATCCATTACAACTAACTATAGCCTTTCAATTCCACATGTGGCGAATATACTTACACTTCCATGAAACGTTACAGAGGTTAACAGTACATTGTGGCAGACTCCGCAATTTCATCTGATTAAGCGGGAAATCTGGTACCAATTTGCATTTTAAATGGGTCCAGTGTTTCAAAGCAAAAAAAAAAAAAAAAAAAATCGAATTACAATAAAGCCAGACCACCGCTAATGCATTCACCTGCACATACAGTGCGGCGTGTGAACGGTAAGAAAACACATAGCGTGTTGCGCATTCATGATCTGGAGCAGTAAAATGGGTTATGATGCGGCATCTGAGTTACAATTAAACTGGAAAGCGTTGCTTAGCCTGAGATGCATCTAAATGCATTGAACTGACTGGGAGATGAAATTTCATCTGTGTGTGATAACAGTGTGGGTTTTTCTTTTGTTTGGACTGTAACAGGCCAGCATATGTAACCCCAGTCAACATTTTAGTGCGTGAAACAGGCGTGTCATTGCATTCGTTTGAACGGAGTTTATGTTTGTAACACTGAAACAGAGCTAGCGTTGAAATACAGTACTGTACATCATAGACGCGTGTATTTATACTAAGTGCAGTTCACAGGAAGGTATTCCTACGGCATATATGTTTTGTATGCTTCTCAGAAATACTGAGATAGACATTTCATAAAACATTTTGCACGCTGCTTCAGGGGAAATAACTAACATTATCAATAGGTTCTAACAAGATTATGGGTAACAAACGAAAGACCTGCTATTTCATGTTAATCGTTATCTCTCTAAAGAAACCCGTTAACTAAAGCAGAAAAAGACAATTCCAACGATCCCGTGCTAAGATCCTAATTTGCCTAAACAAAAAAAAAAAAAAAACATAAATGGCTTTTAACGCGTTTGATGTTTAAATAGTCAGAAAATACTACACTTCCCAGAAACCCGTTCTCTAACCAGCTGAGAGGTGACTGCCGGGTAAAAAGTCAAGGTTCGCTTTTTTTTTTTTTCCTAAATCTTTATTGACAACGTTTCTAACATCATACCGACAAAGGACACATTGTTTTGTCCTTGGAGAGAAAACAAAAAAAAACAGCGTGTTGTAATATTTCCGCTGGGAAACTATTTATTGCATTTTATCTGGAGTTAGCTGATCGGATACATGGCTCCCCGGATTTTTCCATTAGTCAAGTGAGTTTAGTTGTGTTTGGCCTATTTGTCTCAGTACTGTGAAACTTTACGAGTTCAGAAAGCATGAAACGAATTTATGATAGGTAACGTGCATGTAATACAAACACATGCTGACCAGCTCGGCTACACAACTGTAAGATAAACTACAGGTTTGCAGGATGTTCGAGAGCTCCCGTTTAATTTTGTCAGTGTTATTTTTAAGGGACATATTAGATAAATGAATGTTATCTACGTTGGTTTAATGTAATGTAGCCAGGAAACGAGTTTATAGTCAAGTTAACTTTATGTCAAAGTCGGTGCCAATGTCATATATAAGTTACATTGCTGATTACGCCGGGCAGGGTGTCACTGAAGGTCTGCATGTTTGCTATACCCTATAGACAAAGTCATTCCAGCTCAAGACAGTGGACCAGATTCTGGGGAGGTGCTGGTTCCTTCATCCGTGGTTGAGGATGACGATGCTGCTGATACTGTGATAAGGAACAGGGGTTACAGAGTGGGTGTTTGGTGCATGCACATATGGAAATAAGACCCATTGCTTAGCAGTTTGATCCATTCCTGATTTTACTATGGGTTTAATAAGACACACCTGAGCTTGTTACCTGTATGGCTAGTCAAGCGCGTAGAAAAACCTGGAATAGGTGAAACTGCTGTGCAATAGGAGTCTTGTTGCCATCCCTGAATTGGCTGACCCCACCCTGCCCCTCCTTGAGCAGGAATGACCCTCGAATGAGTCAGATGCTGAGCCACACTGCACCCAGCACAGGGCTAAGAGGGGAACAGCAAGTGCAACGCTGTGCTTCCCTGGCAGCCTGGACTGCACTTACATGCAACAGGATCGGATCCTCTTGCAATGCACTGCTTTGAATCCGAAAGCCAGTGTGCAGGGTTTACGCTTTAGAACTCAGCGAGGTTCGGGAGGGAATCGATGCCCCTGAACCTCCAGCCCAGCTCCCATGCAGAATAGGTAGAGGATTTGGGAGCAGGTTGTAGCTGAATCAGCGTGTGCATGGGGTCTTCGGGGGGAACGTGGACTAACGCGCGGGTCCCGGCTCCTCTGTTTTGCAGGGTGCTGACAAAGGTGGGTGTGGCTGGAGGTGCTGTGTACGTTGCCTATGACCAGGGGCTGCTGGGCAATGGCGAGAAGGGGTCTGAAGTCCTGAGCAAAGCCAAAGCAGCAATTCCCCCTGCAGTGGACGAGTGGATGAAGTATTTTGGCTGGGAGGTATGGGGTAGAACCGCACAACATGCACTTCTTGCTTGCAACCTTGAGGCTGGCTCGGCTGAACTACAATGACTAAGCTAGTTTATATACAGATAGCAGAAGCTGTAGTAATGTGAGCTTCTAACTAGAGCGGGGATGGAAATAAAACTCCTGTTGCATAGCGGTTTCACCCCTTCCGGGTTTTAATACATGCTTGTTAGCCACAGGTGTGTCTTATTAATAATAAAAACAGGAGTGGATCAAACTACTTTGCAGGGGGAGTCTTATTTCCATCCTGTGTAGCGCTTGCAATCCATGTCCACAAAATCCTGGCTTAGCAGCAAATCTCAGTTGGGTTGTGGGTTTGTAACAGCCCATGTGGACTTAGTTGAGAATATACGTTTCACTGCACTACAGTTCATCTAATACTGTATGTGTACAGCGTTTAGTGGTGTCTAGAAAAGACTTAGAAGAAATGCCGTATATGAAATAAATGTCTCGCACTGTACGCTTACTGCTGTGTTAACACTAAAGATAACACCTGTTTGTCCTGCATTCTTTTTTTGACAATGGTTTTATTCTTGGTGTGTCAGCATCCTCTGCTTTATTTTATAGCTTCCTGCTCCACCCAAAATCGAATTCTCACCTTCTCAGGCCTGGAACTCTGGTAAGGGCTGTTCATGACAAAGTTCACATCTTGTACTTCTGTTTTGAAAGCGCTGGGGCACGATTGTGTAATGCACGCCCCTGGGCAAGATTTTTTTCTGCCGTCAAATTGGTTGATAACATATTTATCTGGAGGTTTGATTATGTGGTAACAGCACATGTGGAAAGAGCTTCAAAGTTAATCTCTAACCTGATTATCTGCTGAACCGGTTGCCTAAGAGAAGCGCTAAGGTCAAGTCTAAGTTCTCTGTGGACTGCGGCAGTCGTTCAGTTGAACTTCACTTTTGCACGCTAGGGCTGGAACCGCAATCGATTGAAATATTATTAAAGATAATTGTATTATAGGCCCAAATCATAAACGAAAAAAATGCAAAAGCTATATGAAATGTGAAATACTATAATTAACTGATTGTTAAAGGGATTGTTGTGTAAAAAGATATTCACTTTACTGGTGCATTGTTCTGACTGTGGTTTCGTTGACTTATCATTGGTTTTCTGTGGATTTGTAGCACAAACTGTGGATTAATCAGCAATATATCTGCCCCCACACTCTCCTCCTCTTCAAAGCCACACAGACACTTTTAGCTAGAAAATACGCAGAACTAATCAATCAAAGGGTCACAGAAATGTTTTAAGAGATTGTTTAGTGCCACGGAATTAAACAGTACAGCTTTATTTTAGAAAAGCAGACTGTTAAAAAAACAATCTACAAAATAAGAGTCAAATCATGATTCAAGATCAGCATGATGATTGTGGTTTTTTTTTTTGGGGGGGGGGGGTTTAACTGGTAACATTTAATTCAACATTTTACTGCGCTGGAGCAGAAACTTCATAATCCCAACCTTGGGGCCTTCTTGCAGGAGTTCAGACCACCATGTCCGCCCTGTCTGTGGCCCCCAGCAGAGCCCAGGAGTACACCCAACGAGGATGGCAGTACGTCAGGGACCTGACCAAGTGAGGGAGGAATGCTGCCACCACACCGGCTTCAGCCCAGACCAGTGGTTCTCAGCTCCAGACCCCAGGAGCCTGTAACTCTCCAGGTTTTCATTCCAACCCACACAAACTTGCTCCAGGAGTATCCCTGAAAGTCAAGTTGTCCTGTGGTTCTGTAGTTACTAAGCAACTATAAATAAAATAAAGACATAGTTGTAATGGAATAGAAACCTAGAAACACTTGTCAATCAGGGTCCATCAACCCATTAAAAAAAAAAAACTAAAAAAAAAACGAATACACAAATCTTGCCATTGGGCCCAAAAGTATTTAACTTATTTACACCTAGAAAACCTGGTGCTCCTGGTTGAAAATAATTCCTATTGCATAGCATTGGAAGTCCACTCCAGGTTTTACTGTGATCTCAATTAAGACACACCAAATCTCCATTGGGAACAGATACACAGTATAAGTGAACCAAATTGAGCTCAGAACTGCTCAGCAACAAAAGCATCACTTCCAGGGCTGCTGACTTTTCTCCTGCACTGAAATGTTTCCGTCCTTCTGAAACAAAAGCCTGGTCTTTTGGGGCTGTCCCGGAGCCTGGAGTTGAGAACGATTGCCTGGGTCCCCTTTTGTACTGAAATGAAGACTGTCATTATTTGTAAATACTACTGATGAAAAGTTTCACTCCAGTGTTTTCCATCTTCATAAAGTACAAAGAGGAATAAAATACACTGAATATATGCACATGCTGATGGCTTTTGAGGTTTTGTTTTGTAACTCAGACAAGCATTTGTAAACCCGATTTATCTTGGGTACAAGGGACAGTAGATGAAGGTCTTACAGATTCTTGCACTGTCCTTAGTTTTAGTGCAGTTCCACTGTAACAAGAGATGCAGTCACAACTACTATCGTATGTACAGCTATTGCCAAAAGAGTTGCATCACCTGGAACTGAGACATAGAAAAATACCTAAACAGAATTTAGATGTAATCAGAGAAATTACAAAATGATATCGCAAAAATGTCACATTTTTCAATTTGTGTCAGTTTTTCTTTAAGTATATTGAAACTACAAAGTAGTGTGTTATTCAATATTTTAACGTAACAAGTCAGTAGGTTTCGATCCACTTTACAAAGCATTTTTGTTAATTCTACAGGGTGATGCAAAACTTTTGGCCATAGCTGTACAGCAGCACTAGGGGTGGAGGGGTCCGTGAAAATAATCATTTCTTCATCACAGGGTTTTAATGGAACATCATTCAAGGCAGGGACATTTCTTAGGACATTTACTGTGCTTCTGTCCCCATCTAGTGGTCAACCATGGCAGTGGCTTAGTGATGTTTGTATTTCTTACACACTGACCAGCACAGCGTATTCTGCAGAAGACATAGTTGTAGTCTTCTATAAAACGAACAGAGACAAACTGCAAAAAAATATCTCTTTTTATTCATAACGACAGCTTCATAATACAATAATGTATTAAAATGGTGAATGCGAGACTTTACAAACTACCCAAATACAGCTCTGGTGAAGCAGCGAAAACAGAAAGTGTTAATTAGGGGCGTGCCGATACTCCTACTGGGAACTGCCTTCATGACGTATTTAACGTCCAATCATTAACGTGTTGTTTTCAAAACAAGAAAAGCGGTCCTTCCCTCACCTTTGCAATCGACTACCTGTCAACGAGAAATCCCTTCCGCACGGAGTGTTTTAAAACAGACTGGAAGCAGATTTTCCTCTCATCTGGGGAGCTGATATTTTCACTGCTGTACCAAGCCCGTAACCTGATAATCCGATACATACCTCTCACAGGCAATTAACAGTACGACTGTCGGCACAGCCCTAGAATTAAAAACCTTTACAGGATAAATAGCTTCAAATTCCAGTTTAATGTTTTTCATTTTTTAACCTTCCCTGGTTATGGACTTGCAGCACACACAGACACAAGGAAAGACAATGACGTGTAAATGTAAACACGACATTTAAAACGACGTGCTCTTTTAAGATGTGAGCATCTCGATGCTTTCAAATCTCTGGAAGCTGACACCCAACATTGCAGTGCAGATACATCACAAAAAACCCATGAATGGATGGTCTGTCCCGGCACACCATACTGCTGTACACAAAACTGGTTTGTGGGTGCTTTCTTTTTAAAGTCTGGCAACTTACCTTCATATTAATTATATTCAGTGTTGAAAGGATCAAAAAATATTTGTTTAGACACATATTTTGTGTTAACTCCATACCTTAGGAGAAAGTGTTTATATTTATTATTATTATTATTATTATTATAATAATAATAAACTTTTAAAATATTGATTTTAGTTTTTGGGAACGTCTACCTTATTAAAAAAGCACTCTTTTTTTAAAATATTATTTAAAAGTTGTAAACTTTTTTTTTTAGTGTGCAGTTAAAAAAAACTGGCCCTGTCAATAATGTACGTGATTTATCAGCTGAGCGAAAGCATGAACAGTTTGACTGGAGCTCAGGGAAACGAATCCATGCTTTACAGCGTGCTGTACTAAAGTGACAGGGCCGGCGTAGGTGGGGGTCGAGGGATGAGACTGCACCCGGGCCCAGCCTCTGCTGGGGCCCATACCAAAGTTGCACTGTCAGTCAAAACAAATGATCAGATCAGAGCTACGTAGGCGGGACTCAGCGTGAAACTTTATAATAGATTAGTGTCAATTAAAAAACAACAGACTGTTCCATTTATGGGGGGTGGGTTCATTCCTTTCACAGATACTGTTTATAAAGATAATAACAAATACGTTACTAACAAGGTATTTAATCACAAATACTTCTGAAACAAATAAACACATAGGCCTATTAGCCAACTTTAATTCTCTGTGCAAAATCCTATATCACACCCCATTTTCCAGCAGAAAAGACAGCTAGAAATTTCCCAGAAAGAAGCAGAAAATGCTAACAAAAAACAAAAAACAAAAGTACAGCAAATGGTTTGAAAGTGGGCCATCAACAGCAGATGGAAGTATAGTGGGGCAGTGAAACTGCCAACCTCCTCCTCGCACGAAAAACGAACAACAGTTGAGCCACAGGAAAGACGAGAATCAGAGACATCGGATTGGAAACGCACGACAACTGCAAATGCAAGGTACTGAATCATATTGTAAACCCGGGACCCTGTCAGGCACCTTTATCTGATTTTCATGATCCAGCTACCTGGTCTGACTTTTGTACCAAAGAGCTAAGAGTTGAGATCATGAACCATAAACCTGTGCAGCTAAATAAACTGACGTTGAATTCCCCAAAAATCACACATGATTTGTGCTCATTTTTGGAACAAAACTTCAATTAGATTTATTTCAGGCTGATTTTTTTTTGTCTACTTCACACTCCTGCACCAGGATCAGAGTTCGAGTCAGAGTCGCTAAAGCAGTCCCTCCTGGTTTGAAGTGAAGTGGATCTTTCCAGGAGGATCATATATTCAAATCCCACTGGGGGCAGCGGGAATTCTGTTTTCTCGGGATCTTGGTCATTAACTTGTGACGGACATTACGATATCAGCTCTGTCTTTGATTACTTAAAAAAAATAAAATAAAATAAGTTATCAGATAGATAGGCTTCTGAACCTCACCTGGCATTAAACACCATAAATAATAAATACAAAAGCTTTACTAGACACAGGCAGAAGCAAGACAAAGGCTGTTCATTTATTTTTAGCTTTCTTTCCTTCCTGTTAAAGAGATAACTAACATACCAACAGGCAGGTCCCACAGCAGCGTGTTCAGTTTTACTAGACTACATTCAGGCAGCCCAGTGGATTATAGAAGATGACCTAGGCTTTAATCACCATGCTAATTAGAGGCAATACATAGTGTTTTATAGGCTTGGTGAACACTATCAAACTGACTGTAACAACACAGGCTGCATTACTCCCCACCAGGGGGCGCTACAGGGCAAATTATCATAAATATTAAACTAGAAATAGATATATATATATATATATATATATATATATATATAAAAATGAAGACAATTACTTGATAAACTGAAAACACAGTTTTAATAACCAGCTACATTTTTATTTTAATAAGTAGCTAATTATTAAAATAGTGAGTCTTTAAGTTATCAATTACTTTTCAATTTCAGTTACAATTATCATTTTCAGAGCCCTATTACAGCTATTTCAGAATGCATTGGCTTCATGCTTGTCATCCAGCCAGCTGGACAATCAAACTACAAGCACGCTTCACTGTCTGAACCGTGCTCCGGGAGCCGCCTTTAACAGGCACAGCTCCAAAGCCTCCCCCTTCTGTAAAGCAGCTTCATTCAGGACTCATTCTGAGTACACAGCACGGCTGTAAGCAAGAAAAGAGTTACAAGGCTGGGATTTAGGGGGCCAGCAGTTTTGTTTGAAAAGGGCAGCTACTGGTTCAATATGTAGAATTTAGAGGGTGTGTCGGCCTGTGTTTTTGAGTCACGCAAATTGGGACTGCTGATGACTGTCCATCGTTTCTGAACAAGACCTCAAAGTTATTTAAGTGCTTACTTGCTTTCTTTCTAAAGAAAAATGCCAAACAAAATAAAATAAGAACTTTGACTTCGCTTGCCAGGGCCAGGAACCAGTTCTCTTACAAACCGCAGCCCTACTACTGCACACAAGCGCATCGTTAAGAAAACATTCTGAAAGCTAGAATTGTATACAACTCCCTACGGCGAAATCTTAATGCTACTCAAAATATATAAATAAATTATTTCCGTGAGTTATTTACTTAAAGCCAATATAAAATGCCAGAGGGCTGAACAGACGTTCAGTTTGCTTGTTAAACATTTTCTTTGAAGTTTACTATACTATCGCACTTCATATTGAAAACCCTCCCTAGCAGTAATGTATATTCACAAATAAAATAAAAAATAGAGTTATACAATTATTATGTCTTGGAGTGGAGGTCAACAGCATGCTTCTTACTCTGATTACAAGAAAACAAATATAGCGTTAGTGGTAACTGTACTGTTACAAAGCTGCAAAATCCCCATCTACTTTCACTGATCAAGGAAAGCAATCCCGGGCCGGTTAGACATGGGGTTGGGGACCAGAACTCAAAGACTGTTGGTAGGGCAACTAGATTCTACTGGCGGAACCCTCCAGTGTTCTACTACTCAGTGCCTTTCTTTAGGAGCACTCCCCAGGGGTGTGGCTAGGGGGCAGGGAGGTCTAAACCAATGAGGAAAGTGCAGCTTGGAATCCCTTTCAGGAAGTCTTGACCAGGTCGTACACGTGGATGTGGAAATCGTCGTCATATTTGATGTAGTAGACGGAGGGCTTGGCCGGCACTTGGAAGATGACCAGCCCGGTCCTCTTCACACCCTTGTCAGTCACGTACTCCACCTGCTTACCCACCAGGCTCTCCGGCTCCTCCCCGGGCTTGCGGTCCGCCGGCAGCAGGTGCCTGTTTTCTGTGACAGGAGAGCCGTACAGCAGAATTTCAGTGATTTCTGCCTAATGCATGTTATAGGGCTGATTAACCTGGTATTACCTTACTTGATGTAACATTAGGCAGTAATGTGGGGGGGGGGGGGCTACAGCTATAGCCAAAAGTTTAGCATCACCTTATATATAATGACCTCAGTTTGCTTTATAAAGTCTAATGAAACTTGCTGTATAATGTTACCTTAACGTATATTGAATAACTTGCCACTTTGTAGTTTTCCCACATACTTAATGAAAAACTGAAAAATGTGACATTTCGAAATCTAACACTCTGTACTATTATTATGGCTTCCGGTTGTGTTTTGTGATATCATTTTGTAGATTACATAATGTGAAATAAAAGATCTAAATTATGTTCATAGTTTTGTTTTGTTTTTACGTCTCAATCCCACAATTCTCGGTCATGTTAAACTTGTGGTCCTAGCTGTGTGTGTTTCTCCTGTATTTTGACGGTAAAGCGAAGACTTCTTTGGAGCAGGCACTCTTACAACCTTACAAAATTACAACCTTTCAATTCTGTCAGCCCCACTTACTCTACAGGTACAGCATTTAAGATTCATCGTTAAAAACCAGGTGGAGCTGGAATCACAATGACTGCAAACATCTTAGCATAGTAAGGGAAATAGTATTACTGTTACTCTAAATGAATTGAAGCTAGCTTCTGTTTCCTATGGTTCACACACCTGGATTAATTCTAATCTTGGACTGTCTAATGTTAGGTAACATAATCCAAGATTACAGCTAATCAGTGTCTTTGAAACCTGAGCTTTAGCACACATCATTAGTCAGTGAGTGAGTCACGGATGGAAATAAGTCCACTCCTATTGCATAGCGGTTCGAGCCATTCCTGGTTTTACTCTGAGTTTAATAAGACACACCTGAGCTTGTTACCTATAGACTGCGCTAATCAAGCTCACATTAAAACCTGGAACAGAAGCTGCTATGTAACAGTAGTCTTGCTCCCCTCCGCAGGGCGAGCGTGGGGGTACCTGCTTCGGGGAGGATGCGCAGGTCCCCATCCTCATAGTCGTCCCACAGCTGGTACATGTAGAGCACGGGGTCCTTCTCGTAGGTGATGTAGTACCAGTTTGTCATGATGGGCGCCCGGGAAAGCACCATGCCCCTCCACTCGTTCTTCTCGCCGTCCTCCTTCTCAAAGAGGTGCTCTACCGCCTTCCCCACCAGCTCCTCCGCATCCTCGGGGACCTTGATCTTCGTATTCACTGCCCAGAGAGAACAGGAAACTCAGGCGCCTGTAGCTCGCAAACCAGATCCAAGTGTTTACTGAACCTTTACTTAACCAGGAAAGTCCCGTTGAGAGTCAAATCTCTTTTTCAAAGGAGACCTGGCATGTAATACAAACAAAAACTCCACCCAAATTCAAAGAGCTTAATCAAATTACAAAGGCAATTCAGCAGCACCAGCCAAAACAAAGAACACGCCTCAGCTACATACATGTCGGTTTTTGGTTTGAACTCCTTTAAAAGGTCTTGAGACGGGAAGTTTCAATTCTTCCTGAAGTTTATTTCCAATTATTATTATTATTATTATTATTATTATTATTATTATTATTATTATTATTATTATTATAATATATAAATGATGAAGGCACATCAGTGAGGACCCATGCAATGAACAGAAGTGCACAAGAAGTCATATTTATGTCATTTCTTTTGTTTCCTACAACCACTTTAACGATCAAGTTTAGGGATCCTCTTATAAAAGTTTACTGTGCTTTTTTTGCACTTGTCCCATGCTTTTCCCATGGTTACACTATGCATGTACCACAGTTTGCCATTTTTTTAATATGCTTTACCATACCTCTGTCTTTTACAATGCTAACCTATGCTTCACCAGGCTTTCACAGTGCTTTATTAACACTGCTTTTCACTTTTATAAGGGTCAAACTGATATGTGGATGTTCCCTAACCCTAACACTAGACTCATTGGATTCCCCGCAGGTACCCTCAACTCCCCCAGTGGATTCCCTGCAGGTCCCCTCCACTCTCTCACTGGATTCCCTGCAGGTCCCCTCCACTCCCCCACTGGATTCCCTGCAGGTCCCCCCTCCACTCCCCCACTGGATTCCCTGCAGGTCCCCCCTCCACTCTCCCACTGGATTCCCTGCAGGTCCCCCCTCCACTCCCTCACTGGATTCCCTGCAGGTCCCCCCTCCACTCCCTCACTGGATTCCCTGCAGGTCCCCCTCCACTCCCTCACTGGATTCCCTGCAGGTCCCCTCCACTCACCCACTTTCTCGCTTAGAACCTGGAGCTGCGAGACCCGCTCGTCTTTGAAAAGCTCGATGCCGTAGATGCAGTCGAAGCCGTCGTACTTCACCATGAAGAGTGAGGGGTTGACGGTCAGCCGATCCAGGACCGTCCCCTTCCACTTGGTCAGCGCCCCCTTCTCCCGCCAGGTGTGCTGGATCCGCAAGCCCAGGATGCTGCCTGGGTCTGGGGTCACCGAGTCGCTCAGCTCCCCGCTACTGCGCTTCCTGGAGCAGGACGACAACGAGGACGCGTCGCAGTTTCAGCGTCTTTGTCTGGTTTTAAAGATCGTACTTGGGGAAACTCTGAGAACCTCTCAGGTGCTGGTAAAGGAAGGCTAGGCATGGTTTGGAAATCTCTTTTCTTACCTGCTTATTAGCAACTTCCTGCTCTTTAATTTCTTTTTCAAATTTTAACGTGCAGTTATATCAAAAGACAACTAACGTCCAACGGAAATCAAGGAACTGTAGATTATCAGCACAGTACAACGTTAATAAAGCTAGCAAGAGGGTTTAAAATGGTTTCTTTGCCAAATCCCAATCAAACCTACCTGCCCTTTTTCTTTGACATGTTCCCATATATTCAAGCAGCGCTGCGGACAGAGAGAAACAGGCATGCATTAGGACAGCATTACCCCTTTAAGAAGTACTGAACTATATATCTATGCATAATACTGTTGCCCTTTAAGAGGTTCAAAACATTTATACTGTCAGTAGCAAATGCAGGCAGTTTGAAAGCATGCCAAATTCCTTAAACAAATTATTATTCAGAATAAAAAAAGTTGCTATCCATATAAAGCTATCCAATCAGAATGTAGTGTGTGTGTGTGTGTACACATGCCAGCATATCTCTCTTCTTCCTTTCATACACGGTTTTATTTTTGGATCGTTAAGCTACTTTACCATTTCCTGTGGAAACTTCCACCTCGCAGTGAACGTACAGGAACCGCAGCTGTGGCGAGGGGGTTACCCCAGGCGAGGCTGCAGGGGCACAGCACGCCAATATCTTGCATTAGCAGCGCTACCGGTACTATTGCAGCAACCACACGGTGCCAACTTCACCCAGCGGCTCTGCAACAAACACAAGGCTTTGGCATGCAGTCTCTTTGCTGGGGAAAGCAGTAAACGCCGATTCCCACCCAGCTCCACTTAGGAGACCCTAATCGTCATGAAACCCACCAGTGCTTGTCAAGCGGAAAGTTTATGGTGTCACATTAGAAACACAAACCCGGCCCACTGTGAACACCAGCTGGAAATTTGAGAACATTTTAAGAAATGGAAAACGCACACATTAACTAAATATACTGACAACAAAACGTTTATTTATTCAAGAAAATGAAGAGGTCCGCACAGGATTTTCAAACGACGAAGTAGTCAACGTCAAGACTGTTGTGTATTTATGTTTCTGGTTTATTTACCTATGTTACACTGGGTATAAACCCCCCCCACACACAGTCAACGGCATCCTACCTTGATCCAAAGAAATAGCGAATATCACACGCCTGCTGAAACCCTAACATAAACTAGGGTAAGGGTTCCTCACGGGTTTGCATGGTCACCATTACGCACGAAGACTGCATGCAGCTCTCTGTTTAACCGCTTTTACGCTCACTAAAATCCCGCAGAAGAATTAGAGCACTGCCTTAAAATGGCTGTATATTTGTGATATTTCCTGGTTTTGGTTTTGTTTTCATGCTTTGGTTTTCGTTGCTCCCTGAAGAGGTCAGTAGCAGCCGCCGTGCTGTACTGTCGGGCTGTTTGTTTATCAGGGGGCGGTCAGGACGTGGTTAAGTTTGTGTCAAATTCATACACGTTTTTAAAACACAAACTGGTCTCATTATTCACGATACTATATACGAGTCATGGACAACCACAACATTTTGTAATTTTTTGTAACACAGAGGTCCGAACAAAATATTATTATTATTATTATTATTATTATTATTATTATTATTATTGTTGTTGTTGTAATACTGTGAAATACACTGCATTCCGGTAGTTTATTGAGCTTGGGCTGTAAATATTGTTATGATGAACTGTGTGCAGTGTATATTTCTAAGGGTAACATGTAGGTGACACAGTTCCATCCGCTTCGTATGTATACGTCCTGGCGCAACTGTCCTTACGCAGTCCTTTAATTCTGTGACCGCAGTTCACGAATTTAAATACCTCACAGTACATACTGTACCATGCATCACACACACAAACACACACACACACACATTTTAAGAATTGGAAGCGTGTGTATATATGTATCCAATTTGTGTTTGCATGGCATACAGAATGGTAAATCAGTATCGCTTCTTCGCATTGTATTTCAGTAACATCACAGAACAACAACATCGTCGTCATCTTCATCACCACACACACACATACATACATACAGGCGTCAGTCAACGCCACGGCTTTCTCGAACATGCGCAACAGGCAAACGGAGCACTAACTAGAGCGTTAATTAAACAACAGCAAGCGACAGAATCCCACCCGCCGCCTAAATGAAAACTTGCCCACCAGTGCGCATTACCTGAGCACTACTTTCATGCCTGTGTCTGATGTTAATCTCCCTGCAGTGTGAGTCTCACAGTCACACCAGGCAGCCTGCACAAGAAAAAAACCCTCACATATTCACTGTGGGGGGGAAAAATAGACTACAACTCCCAAGGCTCTGTGCGCGACGGACCCCGGTAAAGCGAAGGCTTTTGGAACACTGTCTAAGCGCAGTATGTCATGGGAAATGAAGTCCATCGGCAACCCCTTTCGCGTTCGTCTCCGAACCTGTCCGATAAATAGAGCTACACACTACTAACGGCAGGAGGAGGGGAGTTACAATACAGTGCATAAGCGTATGCATAATGTATTAATAAACATGTTAAGGTAAACCTTTCGTGTGTGCACTAGGGTAAACGCGTATATTTTATAAGTACCAGATTGCATTTTGCCCACCCGGAATCCTAAGCGCGAACCGTTTTGTTGCCCTTCGCTCCCGTCAAGGATCCACAAGATGACATAGTCCACCTTGTTATTTGAACGACATTACCCATAGCACAGCGAGGAACCAAACTACATCTGGTGGTGTTTCCGTTTTTGCTAATCGGGGAATGTAGGCAGGTCAGCTTTACAAGAGCCAATCAAATCGCGTGAAAGCACAAGGCGGGCGGGGCTCATTTGCATACAAACTCCACATTTTGCTGGTCAGTTGAATATTTAGCTAAATGTTAAATCGTGTAACTAGATTTATAAATTATATATGAATGTACACATTTGAAAAAAAATAAAAAAAATTTCACAACATCTAAAAATCCCGTGTGTGTGTGTGCTTTTACAACATTTATAAATATAAAAAATCTAGCTCCAAATTTGCACCCCTGATCTTTGGCATCCCATTTGTCTGAACAGAAGGTGGCGCTAGAAGAGACACTTGTATGATGATCCCTAATTATGTTGCGTACAAAACCATTTCTGCTGGTACTCCCGCGAGAATCTGATGATACGAGTTATATGAACCTCTTTTATAAAAACGTGAGCAAATGACATGTAGAAATACGATGTTCATTACAGCAGCAATGGTTTCACTGCCGTCTGCAGCACTTTGTCAGTCATGGTACAGTTTATAACACGTGCTTCGCCCTGCTTTTGCTTGCCTTTCTCATGCAAAGTTTACAACACTTTCCTAAAAGATTGCTCATGCTATAACGCATACGCTTCTGCAGATGGAAATTGCAACTGCAAAATAACCATAAGCGTTAATTTAAGGATCTGAAGTCTAGCTTTGGGAGTTGAGGAGAGAGCTATCCCTTGTGTCTGACGTCAGGTTGTGCAATGTCTACCGTCAAACTCTGCAATAATAACCGTCTTCAAAGGTGCAGCAACTCCTCGTTTATTCCAATTTAAATTTTTTACATTTAATCTCAGTGATTTTACACCTTTGTCTATGACTTAATAATAATAATAATAATAATAATAATAATAATAATAATAATAATAATAATAATAATAATAAAACAACAACAGTGCTTTCTGAAAAAAATATACATTTACAAAAATAAAACATCCTTCACAACAAGAATCACTTTCTGCTACCCCAGAAGTTTAACTAAACAAAGTCAAGTATACTGTATTGTAAACTACTGTACTGTATTGAGCTGTGATACATCAATAATAAAACAACCCAATAATAATACACTATGGATGAGTATGGATTTAGCTCCATATTTTCTTTCAGAACCCAAATTCCAGGGATGAAAATCAGACTCCCACTGGTTTCTGGTTTTACTATGAGTTTAATAAGACACACCCGAGCTTGTTACCTGTACACTGGGGCTAATCAAGCTTGTATTAAACCCTGGAATGGGTGAAACGGCTGTGCAATGGGAGTCATATGTCCACCCCTGAAGTCTTTAGAAAACTACTCCCTTTCTCTAATCGTAATGTCAACTAGTGTTTAACTCAGTGTCCCATATTCTTCTTTATGGGGCAAATCCTAGGATAATTGCCCCAACCACAGTACATGTATTACATGGGCAAATTGCCCACAGTGGAAAATCGGGCACCTGATCTTATGTTTTCGGGTATTTAATGGCCAACAAAATGTCAATTTTATGTATTCAACCCCCAACCCCCCCCCCCCCCCCCCCCCCCCCCCCAAAAAAAAAAAAAAAAAACACCCTGAATATTACAGCTCTGATTCCCTGTAGCTGGACGCTGGCAGCGTCTCCCCAGATTACTTCCTGCGCATCATCTTTTCAATCCACATTTTATAACTGGGGATCCGCGTGTAAACGTCTGGGAACGAGGGGTCTCCGCACTCTGCACCCGAAAAGGAAACCACGTCCACAGAAGCACCTTCAAAAAACAGCGGCCTGCCAGAGTACCCCTGAAAACAGCACGGGCACGTGGAGTTATTAGTAACTCAATGAATCGAGTACCGATCACCTTGGCTTTTGTTGTGCCTTAATTAAACATTCACCGATTGATTACACACCCTGGTGTCTTATTTCACAAGCATCTCTTCAGTTGTATTTGCAGGGTTTCCTGAAGATTCTTGCTTCCTGCTTTGCAGTTTTGCCTATACTGCTATGTATAATAATATGCACATGCCTGTTGTAATTGAAGGCTCTTGTGTTTAATGCAGAATTTAGATGTAATTTCTCGGAAGTCCAGCAGGTGGTAATATATCAGAATATTATGCGTTTTACATCAGAGATGTCAAGAAAAGGTTTCAGCTGTGAATTAAAAATAACCAGCATCGCTGCTCAGGATGTGAGAACAGGTTTAATTCGTTATCTTCGAATGCCCATTACCGTTATGTAGCATTACATACCGCGCAAAAACCTTTGAAAGCCCCTTTAGCGCGTTCGTAGATCCTGATATACGCCTGACGCTGTCCTACGAAACGTGTGCCGTCAGCCGACAGCTTGTTTACACACTGCGGCTTCACTATGCAGCCACCCAGGAGCTAAAGCGTCGGAGGACAATACCGCTCTGGGCAGCTTACAGGCAAGCGCGCAGGCGCCCGGCCAAACTACAGGGGTCGCTGGTGCGCAGTGAGCCATGGTGAGCAAGGCGGACTACACCCTGGAGGAGACGCCAGTCAATCGCAGGGCACCACACACTTACTCACTAATAATAATAATAATAATAATAATAATAATAATAATAATAAATGCATTTGTGAAAGTAGAAACACTTCTGAAATTGCAGTGCAAAGTTGTGCTTTAAGTAAGAGAGCAGTCCTTTGCACTGATGGCTGGATCGCCCGTTGCAGTGTGCTACAGTCAGCACAAAGTCCTCCTGCAGCAGGACTTGGAATCTGGTGAAAGCGGAGGGATTTGGGTGAATCTGGTGGGAGAGAGATTCCACTCACTGTAGAACTTGTGTTACAGAGCTTTTAGCTTTCATGGTCTTTCCTCTTATTTCCCTGGCCTATGGCATTATTCTTGGAAACATTGTGGTGAATCAGCAGGGTGACCTCCTGTGTTTAATACTCAGGTCCTGAACAGCTTTCAGTCTTTTCCTGAAAACTTTTCAAGCAGCTTTACTGTGGGCCTGAAGGCATTCCTCCAACCCCCCACACATTTTATTTCCATTTCCTCGATAGGCCACTGTGCCTACACTGTACTTATCTATCAGTTATGATCAGATTCATTTTGCTTTAGCTTGCATGGACTGGTAGCTGCATCTTTGCACACGTGGACTGTCTCTGCGTGGGTGTCTGATATCATGAGAACGTTTTGTTTCTGACGTTTGTCAAGGTTAGTATTTTTGTAAAAAAAAGCAAAGTAACCCACAGCATGCTATCATGAGACCATGCACACTTCACAAGAATTTTCTATTTATCAGCCATTCATGGCTTCTCACACAAACCTGCCACTGACCATTCTAGAGTGCCTGCTGCAGCTTGAGACAGAAACCACACTGAACCCCGAGAACGAGAAGGGGTGGTCTTCACGATAAGCAAGACTTTAACCACATCAGAAAAACCGTTGCTTGCAAGTTCCTGCTTTTGATGTGGTTTTCTGCTCTAATGAATTAATCTTTCTAGCGCAGTGAGAGAGAAATGCAAGACCAACACAAAGTGAAAGGGTTAAAGACGGCAGAGCTGTAGATATGGCTTTGATCTCTTTTTGTTCAGTAGTTTTACAGTGTTTGTAGCTTTTCACAGTACTTTATGTGTGTGTGTGTGTGTGTGTGGTGGTAGTTAAATAATTAAATTGTATAGTTTTAGTCATAAAAAAAAAAACTTATTTAAAACTCAGTGGTTAAAGGTTCATTGTTCTCAGTGAAGCATCAATAATATTCTGCTAGTATCTATTCAGTAGTCTAAAGAAACGGTAGGGGTTGATTGGATGAAATGCTACTCTGCTGGGATAAGCCACATCTGGATTATTATAGATCACCGGCATTGACCTACTATGTGTGGTTTTCCTGAGAAATCCACAGATCGATGCAGTCCAGACTGATTCCTCAGTGTCACTGCAGTAAAGTATGCTAGCTGTTGCAATACAAGAGCATAATCTCTTCTGACTCTTGTGTTCCAGCAATTCCTTACTAGAATTAAGTAAAGTCAAAGCACATGTTTCTTTCCCGAGACCACAGCGAGCATCGTTTCAGAAATCTCTGAAACATTCTTTTCCAGTAACAAAACTTTTGCACTTCTACAGGAATGTGGCTGGCAAAAGGTTAGTTCAGTGTGTGACTCGCATTGTAATGTGACCGATTCAAAGATTAGGGAGAAGCACATTGCACTCTGGGTGTGGTTCTTCTTGTGAAACTACCAGCGTGGGATTATCATGCGTTCAGCATCTTCATTGTATCCAACATTCACACATGCATGTGTTTCTCCCTCTGTAGTGTCCATGTTTCCCCACTCAGACTCCTTACTAAATATCTTGATAGACCCAGCCAGAAATCTATTTTCGAAGGTAAATTGAAGAACAAAAGTCATACCCAGTCGTTTCTCATTGGCGTTTTTGGGGTACTATAGCAGTTCATTAAAGTCTCTTGCATATTTTTTTAAGACAATTTATCTGTTCAGTGATACTGAGATATTTAGTGAGCAAGTAGTCTGAGTGAAGTTATCCGGCAACAACTCCCCGTCCCCAGCTGTACTGTTTTCCTAGAAAAAGGGGAACTTTTCGGGGGACGATTCTACTTGTGAGATGTCTATTAAAATATTGAGCATTATTTTTTAAAATAAAGGTCTGAGAGAGGAAAAATGGGCAATACAATCCCAACCCCTAGTCTTGCTGTAAATCATTTGTTGTTTCCAAGCGTTGTATGCATGCATGTATCTACATATGTATGTATGTATGGTTTGAGATACATCTGGATGCATTGTATCTAATAGACTGATTTAATTAATGACATACATCGACATATTGCATAATTGGCTTTATTTATTGATTTGGAATATAATGACAAAACTTCTCTTATAGAGGAACATTAACAGTTAACAAACTCCATATTAAAATACATACAAAACAAAAGCAAACCACATTCTTGGCTGATTCGAAGCGACTATAGAAATAAAAAAAAACAATCTAATTACTCAAAGATGCATTTTATTGCGTTGCTGAACTCGCTCAGGCCAAAAGTTATGCTCAAGTGCGCACTAGAGAATGGAGGCATAGCTTCAGTTTGCTTTTTTCAAAATCTTCTTGATCCAGGGCAGGTAGCTGGAAATGCTTGTGTAAACATTTGGAACATCTGGATAGTTGCAGTTTCCACCACGATTAAACGAAACGATTCCTGTTGCTACTCCATTGCACATCAAAGGACCGCCCGAATCCCCCTGCGATTAAAAGACAGAAATAATGAACGAAGTGTGAATATTCAATCTAGAGTAAGCAGCACTAGTTTGTTTTTGTTTTTTTGTATTGTGAAAGGAAAACCTGCTAACAGTATAGAATCACTGAGGTGCATGAAGGAGTTCTTTCCATGATGTAAACTTACCACTGGGTTTATGAATACAGCCATTATATAGGAATGGAAATAAGACTCACAATGCATAGCAGGGTGAGCCGTTCCTGGTTTTATAATGAACTTAATAAAACACATTAGTGCTTGTTACCGATACACTGGGGCTAATCAAGCTCACTGTAAAAACTGGAATGGGAGAAACTGCTACGCATTAGGAGTCTTATTTCCTTCCCTGATTGTGTGCAATTCTGGAAGTGTTTGTGCTCTTTGTCTGTTTCTAAAGCAGAGTTTAATCAGTAAAATGTACTGCAGTACACACCTGACAAGCGCCCTTGTCTGTTTTATAGCCTCCAGCACAGATCATCTCAGCCGTTATTTCGGTTTTGAATTTATTCCACACCTTTTTGCACTCTTCTTTGTCCACTACAGTCACATCAACGACCTGCAGGTTGGCGGTTGTCGGTTTCTCAGTTTTGGTCACACCCCATCCTGCTACGATGCATTTGGTTCCATTCTTTAGCTGTTTCTCTTTTTTTGGGAGAGTGGCCAGTTTCATCTTTTTGTTCAGTTTAACTGGGGGTTTAAGCTGTTTGGAAACAGGAATGAAAGCAATTTCTTTACAAATTGAATGAACGAGGCAGCAGCTCAGATAAAGATTAGAAACAGTAACAGTTATTAGATGTAGTGTTTTACTGCAGCATTGTGGCCTTGGATCTTGTCTTATGGCCAGTTGGAGCTGCCCTTCTTTGAGGTGAGCCTCACAGCTGCAAAGGAGGCGGTGGGGTGGAGGAGGAGAAAAAAAACTCCAAACATTTGGAAAAAGGTAAGCACTGAATTTAAAACAAATTGTATGATAGGGAGGCACTGTAGCCATGCCCCTAGAATCACAGCTTCACTTTAACTGAAATAGAAACAGATAGACAACAGTCCCCTTGAGCCTTTCATG
Organism: Polyodon spathula; assembly: GCF_017654505.1. Taxonomy (NCBI): domain Eukaryota; kingdom Metazoa; phylum Chordata; class Actinopteri; order Acipenseriformes; family Polyodontidae; genus Polyodon; species Polyodon spathula. Next base: position 17,263,504 of record NC_054559.1, read on the forward strand.
CACGAAATATGGAAAATAGCTGAAAAAGTTATAAATAATAAGTAGGTTTATCATTGACTTTTTTTTCCATGGTTTTGTATGGGGGGAAAATGCCATCCTCATATGAGGTCCTCATGTATTTGCATCTTTCATACAAGGGCGCTGGAACTAGGGGTGCTGGGGGTGCGGTAGCACCCCCCTGCCTTTGCATGGCTTCCATTATATAAAGGGGTTACAGTTTTGTTCAATGGCTTTCAGCACCCCCACTTTAAGATTTGTTCCAGTGCCACTGCTTCCACGTGTCCCCATGCAAAGACTAGGAGAGAGTTGTTTTTTTTAATCCGTCCCTACATTCATGAAAGGGCTGAAGTAAACAAGCTAAGAAACATGTGGCAGCCCCTTACTGTTTGCACCGAAGTGTTTGTACTGTGTGCTAACAACTGAACAGCTGCACCATCATACAGGATGACAAGTTCAGTACCTGAAGGAGCATGATGTCGTTTTGAAGAGGTTTCCCGGTATACTTGTTGTGTCTGGTGAAGGACGCCACAGAGAACCTCTGAGAATCCTGAACGTCATTGAGGTTATGGGGCCCCAGAACAACACTAAGGCTGTTGCCACTGCAAAAACAATAACACCCTGAATTGGATACTGTGTGAACTCTATCAATGAACTGGACATTGTAGTGCAAGAAAATGTGGCAACACTTTTTAAAATGGCTTATCTGATAAAATGTACCAAGATGGTAGTAGTGCTTACCTGACGTTACAGTGGGCTGCAGTCATCACAAAGTTATTTCTGATCAGAAATCCTCCACATTTGTGCTTTCCATTCATCTGTATAGATGCCATGTAACTCAGAGAATTAACCTTAGCCTTTTTTCCATTGATGATCCCTGAATCGAAAGACGCTGAAAGACAGTTGCAATACACAAGCTGTGTTAAAAGAAAACTGACCCCATTCCCAGCCTGTGAGGAGGAGAGGTAATTCCTTACCGGCATCTGTGAGAGAGAGCAGGAGAGCTGTGAAGCCCAGCAGGAGGGTCAGAGGCTTCATATCACTCGTCAGGCTGGGGCTGCAGTGATGCTCTGGGGGGACGGCAGGTCTGCAGGGGGGCTGATGAGCAGAGAAGCAGGACCCGGCCAGCCTTTATACACTCTTCTCAGGAAGCTGTGGCTGCAGCATGATCATCATCTCCACACCGCTGCGTCCTGCACAGCGCTTTGGTTTTACGCATTTGATTCGACCCTCAGCAAACTAGTCTCCTCCAGGATGTGGCTACAATAACTTCAAATGCTTCCAGATCTGTCAAGGTAACTTGTGTAAGTTCATATGCACGGTTGACTCTCAGGAGAAATCTCGTGAGCACTTTGCATGGGCACGAAGAGAATGAGGCGAAGAAACAGGTTCAGCAGCCTGGGCATGTGAACTTATTATAAATCATGTTTTATTTCAAATGAAAAGAACACACTACACAGCTCATGCTGTTACTCTTGTCTGCTGTGCAGGAGACGACACTTGCAGTTACAGTTTGAAAAATGCATTGTGCAGAAAGTGATGGGAACCCAGGAAGCAGTACCCCCTTGTGACCATTTTTTTGTGGTGAAGTTCAAATTAAAACACCTATCTATCTGATCCTGATGTGTAACAAGAAACTGCTCACAAGTTTTCTTTTTGTAAACTCGCCCAACCTGCTTGTATTTGATTCTGATAGTCTTTCATCCCCAAACCCTTTTCGTTTCTAGTAAACGGCCTGACTTTGGCGATGGCTTGTCTGTTTCTCACCTGTTTCCAGGACCCCTCCCCTCCTCCCTCTACGCAATGCCCCCTCACTTGCGCTCTCTCACCCTGTGTGGGGGAGTCATTCTCAGAGGTGTGGAGGTGCACTTAGTCAACAAACATCTCCAAATGCGCTACAGGAGGTGTTATCTCTGCAAAGCAAGTGTGACTTTATTTCATGGTCTGTTACGCAGTAAGTCAAAGGTATTGCCAATAGCCAAATGAAACAGTCGTAATTACATTAGAGTCACTTAGAATTGCCTTTAAGAAGTATTTATCGACAGGTATTCAATACATCTATTCATTCATTTAATTGTCTGTTTACAACCTTGGAACGCCACTACGGCAGTAAAGATGTCAATGCCCCAGATGAGAGGAATCGGCTTTTAAAACACTCCATGCAGAAGTTAATTGTTTGCAATATGATACAAATTATACCTTTGGTTTCCAGCTGATTTGACATTAAAGAATATTGGAGTATTTTTTCCAGATTAAATTGGAAAAGCCCATGCTGGTCTCAGCTCTGCTCAGAGTACTGCAGACCCTTACCTGGAAAACAGTGAGCCGCCGTCATCACAAAGGATTTCCCCACGAGAAACCACCTGCAAATATGGCTTCCCTTTATTTGCAATGAGGCCATGTATGGCTTTGAATGGGGAGTTACATCTCATCCAGTTATAATCCTAGAGTCCACTGATGCTGAAATACAACAGAACACAGAGCCATGGTCCATGGCTTTTCAATCTTAGAATGGTGAACACAGACACAGGATTTATGGCACTTAGAATGGTGGAACCTGGACAGTGAGCTACATGGGGTCTATTATTCCTCTATTGTTGAAGACAAGAATTATCCTTTGAATAGTGGTTACCATGCTGGATAATCTATGAAAACAAGTATTTTTACTGAAGCACCATGTTTTTACTACATGCAGTCTACTACAAACTGTGCACTCGACTTCAGTTTCTGTTTTCATGCAAGATTTATTCTTCAGCTTCCAGAAGGTTTATGAGCATCTCGATCGCACAGTGCGAGTTGGATTCTCTTTATTCCAAAGCACCATTTGCACATTTTCCATAGAGGAAAAACTCAATAAGGATAGCAAACGAGAAGCAAACAACTCGGCCATTTCACTTAGGGACTTCATTTTAAATAGTTTCTGGTTTGTTTTAGAATTGTCTTTGATGTTTTTTTCCCTTCCAAAAAAAGTAATAAATAGTGCTAATGATCTTGCCCACAGTCTACCACGTAGTGATTCAGATTCTTAGACGTTTTCACACAGTTCTGCTATTACTTTAGTTTCTGCAAGGTAATGACACACATTCTGTGCAATTAACTTCATAATGCATTAATAAAGATCAGTTTGCAAGCTGAAACGTGACTAGACTGTATCTCTTTACTGGCGTCTGTGAGAAAGAGCAGGAGGGCTGTGAAGCCCAGCAGGAGGGTCAGGGGCTTCATGTCGCTCATCAGGCTGGGGCTGCAGTGATGCTCTGGGGGGATGGCAGGTCTGCAGGGGGGCTAATGAGCAGAGAAGCAGGACCCGGCCAGCCTTTAGACACCCCTCTCAGGAAGCTGTGGCTGCAGCATGATCATCATCTCCACACCGCTGCGTCCTGCACAGCGCTTCGGTTTCACACATGATCTTGCAAAGTGCAGCTGACCCTACATCGTCTCACTCAATGTAAAAATAAAAAAAACTTTTATGTTTTGCATTAATGGATTTTTGGAGGGTTTTTATTTTTTTAGTCTATTTCTATCTGCTTTCTGTCTATTTATTGAATCTCACACACCTGTATCTTAAGTCTGGGATGCATTCATGTAAGATACAGTAACTTTTTTGATTACATTAGATATGACCAGTAGCAAACCAAGCCACATCATTCTGGACTTCAAAGGTGCACAATTAAACATCTTCGAGCACATACTGTAAATACAGCTACATAGTATATATATATATATATATATATATATATATATATATATATATATATATATATATATATATATATATATATATATATATATATATATTTTTCTACATTTTTGCACATTTTTCACATTAAGTTTGGTCAGATCTTTTTGTGGGTTGCAGTAGTATATAGAGGGAGTCTGAGAGAAAAAAATGACACCAAAGTTTGGTGCTTCTTTCATTTGTTTGGTGTGCAAGGTAATCAAACAAGGTCATCAAACATCTTCAGGTATGAAAAAGTTATTGCCCCCCCCTCTAGTTAACTCAACCCAATTAAAGGGATAATTAGGGTCAGCTGTTTGAATACTTTGGTTAACAATCAGGCTTGATTTGGGCCAGCCCTGCCCCATATAAATCTCACTAACTTTGGCCCTTACCATCAGAGTGAAGTTGTCAGCACACAGGTTCTAGAGGCACATCATGCCACGATCAAAAGAAATTCCTGACGACCTCCAGAAAAAGGTTGTAGATGCCTACCAGTCTTGAAAGGGTTACAAAGCCATTTTAAGGCTCTGGGGCTCCACCAAACCACAATCAGAGCCATGTTGTCCAAATGGAGAAAGTTTGGGACAGTAGTGAATTTTCCCCAAGAGTGACTGTCCTGCCAAAATCTCTCCAAGAGCAAGATGTAAAATCATCCAGGAAGTCACAAAAATGCAGAAAATCAGACAGGGAGCAAATACTTTTTCACGGTACTGTATATATATATATATATATATATGTATAACATATTCAATTTTGTACAACAGAAACTTCTTCCAGTGTACTGCAAAGTTAGTCAACAAATACAAACAGTCGTATTAACAGAACACAAATCTAGTTTGTTCACACTTCTGAAGTAGCAAATAGGGTATGTGGTCTGCAGAGCTGTAACTAGAGCGGGGCAGCCCCCCGGGTGCTAAGGGCACTGTGACGGGCGGAAAGGTGACTCAAATGCATTGCCACTCGAGTAATCATTTTCTTTTGCGGCTCTCAATGTTTCCTCTTATCTTAACAGTCTGAAGATCGCATGCACCTCTTCACTAGAAAAGGGAAACCTGCCACTTCCTCAGCATCGATCACAGATTGACTCATCACTGTGACAAGAACTAATTTTCTATCTATTGCTAACTATAGATGGAAATGCGATTGTATGTCTTTTTGAATATGCTTCATGCCATTAAGTCATTGCAGTATGGGTGGGAGGGAATAAACAGGAGGGGTGGGGGGGGGGGGCAAATATGCTTGCCTGCCCGGGGCACTAAAATGCCTTGTCACGCTCTAGTGGTCTGTTTGAAATTTGTTTTATCCCTCTACCGCAGGGATTTCCAACCCTGGCCCAAGGGAGCTACTGTGTCTTCTGGTTTTCATTTCAGCTAATCTCTTAGTTACTTAATTGCACCAATTATTGTCTTAATTAGTCCAGATTATCAGCTGTTCCAGATCTTTAGCCACTGGTGAGACACCTAGAAAACCTGCAGGGTTGGGTTGGAGACCCCGCTGTACCGCATACCACTGCTTTAAGGCAAGAAAATACAACTTTATCAAAATCTCTCCTCTGGATGTTAATATTTCAGTTTCAATGCATGACGGTGCCAGTAAGCAACATATTTCACAATCCAATGAGGACCAGGGGTCAATATGATGCGATCAGAGGAGGAGGCAGGACATCCTTTTAGGAAGCTGGACTTGTAAAGGCCATGGCATGTGAATGAGTTGAGTTTCTCTTTTTCCATACAATTTGTTGATAGTTTCATAATTTAAAAAAAAGTCTAATTATAAATCATCAAGAGCACACATGGGTGCGTATTTGAGAATTTGTATTGCTCCATGTGACAGGCTGGCGAGTGGATAACGGCCCAGAGACAGACTGCAGTTCAAGAAAAATATATTTTTATTATAAATAAAACACAAAAATAAAGTGCACAAGGGCAAAACAAAAAGGTTCAAACACAAATAAAGCAAGACCAAAAAGCAAATCTTACAAAAAAAAAAAAAAAAAAAGGCTTCCAGGCTGGGCAATACCTTCACTAGATTCAAAATTTCAAAAATACAAACAACCAAAAACCACCAACCTGCTTCCTCAGCTCCCTCCTCCTCAATGAGAAGTAGAGGCCTCCTTTTATGTCAGGTGGCTGGGCACTGATTGATCGTTAATTAAGTTAATCATTTAATCAACATCATCCCCAGCCACCTGAACATAATAAACCCAGGCAGGCAGGGGAAATTAACCCCTTCCCTGCCAATTTTTTAAACGGCAGAGCTTTGCTCTGCCACACACCTCCCCCCATGTACAACGTACACCGGCCGCAATCAGCCAACTCCACCACCTCCCCCCCGACCCCCAAGAGTCCAATTTTGTCCCTTAGGTGGGCTGTTTTGGTGGGCGGGGTTGATGTCCGAGCCCCCAAGCCTTCTTTGGTTGAGGGGGCCCCGGATCTCCGAGGTAGTACGGCGACGGCGGCCCGGCTCCCTCTAGTGGCAGAGGCGGCTGCGGACCCTCGGGAGGCGACGGCAGCAGCTGACCCTCGGCAACCCTAGAAAACAAAAAGGAGACACCAGCATTCCCAAGCGATGCAGAGCAGCAGGCAACCCCAGGCGATCCAAATGCGTCATCCCTGAGCTGAGCAGGCGTGGTATCCCTGAGCAGTGCAAGGCAGGCATCCTTGGGCCATAGCTCCTCCCTTCTGGGCTCTGGGAGCGGCAGCTCCTCCCTGTCTGGCTCCGGGAGCGGCGGCTCCTCCCTCTTTGTTGGAGGGAATGGGGCATCTCCCATGTCTACCGCCAGGTAATTAACCACCATGAGGGCAACCTCTGGGAAGGACGCCGGGTGGTGTTGTTCCTCCCACTGTTCCCACCTCTCCCCATCTCGACGCCACTGCGTGTTGATAACTATGGGGAGTTTGTCTCAGGTTGCATCAACCAGTCCCAGATCTTCTGGGAGGGTGGTGAAGGTGGTGGTGCTGGAGGTAGTGGGGTGGCCCCTGATGCCCCGGGTAAACACTGCACCTCTTCCTGGGCCTGATTGTAGGGGCATCCTGCCCAGTTGTGGCCGTCCTCCTCACACCGGCCACACCAGTTTGCCGTTGGCACGTCTGGGCAGGACCGCCAACGATGGTCCTCCTTCCCGCACCAGGAACACCAGGGGAAGAGGCTGGCTGGGTCCTCCAGCGGTGGCTGCAGCAGCTTACATTTCTTCAGCTGCTGCTGCTTTTCCTGCCTTTGGCGCTGCCTGCTCTTCTTTCCCATAACAAAAAAATTGTCTCCCCCCCCAAAAAAAAATGCTGCAGTACTGCTCTGAGCCCCCTGGAGGCGCTATATCCCACTTTCACCAAATGTGACAGGCTGGCGAATGGATAGAGGCCCAGAGACAGACTGCATTTCAAGAAAAATATATTTTTATTATAAATAAACACAAAAATGAAGTGCACAAGGGCAAAACAAAAAGGCTCAAACACAAATAAAGCAAGACCGAAAAGCAAATCTTACAAAAAAAAAAAAAATAAGGCTTCTAGGCTGGGCAATGCCTTCACTGGATTCAAAATTTAAAAATTTCAAAAATACAAACAACCAAAAACCACCAACCTGCTTCCTCAACTCCCTCCTCTTAAGTGAGAAGTAGAGGCCTCCTTTTATGTCAGGTGGCTGGGCGCTGATTGATCGTTAATTAAGTTAATCATTTAAGCAACTGATCATCCCCAGCCACCTGAACATAATAAACCCAGGCAGGTAGGGGAAATTAACCCCATCCCTGCCAATTTCTAAACGGCAGAGCTTTGCTCTGCCACACTCCCTCTATTTTAATTTCCAAAATGTGATTTTGTTGCCTGAAAGCTACACAATGCAGTTTGCTCAAAAGTACACATCGACTATGTGTGGCTTGAAAGCTACACCGTGCACCGAGAGTTCATTTCAAACAAATGTAAAACGTCCTGTAGGCGATATATTCATAATCTTTTCAATAAATAAAAGAGAAGGGACGATACAAGAAACAAGGTTGCAAAGGCATCCAGAAAGCGAATAACCCCGACATGACCTGAGCTACGAGGACAGGTTGAAAAATCCCTTCAAATGCGCGAGAACTTTTAGAACTTAGGAAACATTTACAAACTGATTATTCATGATCACATTTTGACAGCTGTTGTTATAAATATTGAACACCAAAGCCGTTGGTTTCTATAAAGGTACTGTTATTATAAACGTTCTAGTTTGATCTTTGCTGTGAAATGGAGATCGACAGATAGCAGTGTTTGCTTTATTTGTACTGCCTTAATTGCACAGCGTCGCCTTATGTTTTTTCTCAGAAACAAAAAGTACAGCGTTAAAAATAGGGTGCAAAACCGGTAGCGTTTTCATCAGCAAATCTGATCATTAGCAGTTTTTCTAAAGTGTGGTATCAGTTTATCTTGACACTCACGTTTAAAATGCAAAGGCTGGGTGTGAAGATAAGCATTGGTCCTGCACAGCGACTTGCAGTCAGAGCTCAGACTAGTCTGCACAGAGAGATCGATGCGCTCCACTGTCACCGCGATGAAGGGCTGCTTCTGTTTGCTTGGGATTCTTCTCCTGTCTGTCAGGCTGACGGGTAAATATGTGAACCACTGTTTATTTGTAACTTCAACCTGTGTTTTATCTTTTCGATGGAAATTCTGGTAGTGGCGAACATTGCATGGCGAACGGTTTCTTCCATTGTTGACACAGGTGTTTCTGGTGATGGAATCATTGGGGGTAAGGAGGTCACGCCTCACAGCCGCCCTTACATGGTCTACTTGGCAGTAAGAAGAGCGGGTCATTTCTCTAGTTGTGGCGGCTTTCTAATTCGGGAAGACTTTGTCTTGACTGCCGCGCACTGCAAGGGAGAGTGAGTATTCCCTGCAAAGGACACGGGTCTGGCGGATGGGAATTTTTGCTTGCAAGTGACAGTCAAGCAATGGAATATTTACAATGGAATTTGTTTCACTTTTATTGGGACTGTCATGTGGGCTACATGTGCAGAAATGAACTTGTCCTTGGCCACATTCTTACTGCAATCCTATGCAGGCCCACAAGTGCAATTCTGCTAATCAATTATTATTTTTTAAATGTTAGTTCAGTCTTTGGTATGTCATGATGAGAAGGGATAAATATTAAAATATGGTAACCACTTAAAAATGGCTTAAAAGAGCACAATGTGCAGAAAGGGGCCTACATAGGAAAAATAAGCACCTTCTTTTGTGCAAGTGCACCTCGTGGCAGCTCCAATCTTGGGTTCAGTTCCAGGTAAAGATGGCGAGTGTTCATTGCATGTGTCCTCTTTGTGATCTGCAGAGAGATTAGAGCTGTTCTGGGAGCCCATGCAATATTGAAGGGAGAGAATTCTCAGCAGTTAAGGCATGTGAAGAAGATCCTCCCTCACCCGCAATACAGCCAGGCAAATCACGACATCATGTTGCTGAAGGTACGCCTGCTGTTTTGTGATGCCGTGCAGCTTTTTGTTACTTTGCAAATGTGTTTAATCCCGTGCCTGATTTAGTTGGGACTGCAGGGTGATGGGAGAGACCAGTTCTATTTTGGTTAAACTGTTACAAAAGTACCTCGAATGCCCTTTTTATTTTAACACACGATTGCATGTGTAAATACAATGCAATTACCAAAGGTGTTAGCTTACATGTTTAATTTTGTATTTAAAAATGCACTTGCATTGCAAAAACACACCTGTCTGGGTAATAACCATGTTAGTACAGTGTAGAAATGTGCAAACAGGAGACACTTCATCTACTGGAGGCAGTGGTTAAAGTCCAGAACTTGTAACCAGGAGGCCACAGGTTCAAATCCCACACTCTGCCACTGACTGACTCACTGCGTGACCCTGAGCAAGTCGCATAACCTCCTTGTGCTCCATCTTGCAGATGAGATGTTAAATCAATGTCCTATTGTAAGTGACTCTGCATATAATGCACAGTTCACAGCCTACCTCTGTAAAGCGCTTTGTGTTGGTGGTCCACTATGAAAGGCTTATATATAAATAAAGATATTATTATTATTATTATTATTATTATTATTATTATTATTATTATTATTACTGCAAAGCAGAGAGCTATATTTTAGCCAGGTGAATCAGAGTAACAATTGTAATAGCTTTGAAGAGTTCCTAATGCTTACTAGATATACTACACTATATAAACACTAGCTTTGAAGACCACACATACCTCTTCAGGTATAAGTGGAAATTTAAAGAAGCAGGTGCTACTGTTCACCTTTGCATATCAGCTAATATAAAGTTCTTTTTATTTGTTACTATGCCGATGTAAACAAGCTGCTCATTTTCTGTTGACAGCTGGCACACAACGCCAGTCTGAATGAGAACGTGGGAGTGGTGCCGTTGCCGCAGAAACTGGAGGTAGTTCTCCCTGGTACGGAGTGCTCTGTGGCGGGATGGGGGGCGATGAATGTAACAGGGACCCACCCTGCCAGCAAACTCATGGAGGCCCCTGTGACTGTGAGCAACTGGCAACAGTGCAGAAGAAGGTGGGAGGAAAAATTCACAGAGTACATGATATGTGGCGGCATGGCAAACAACGGAGCTTGTAAGGTACGAAACCTGTCTTATTTTTATTATGCTGTTAATCATGGGGTATTCTGGTACTCAGGCTGTATTTCATTTTCATGCATTGGTAAGGCAGTATGGCAGTAAAAATGTTCGTGTCGCTGGTGAGAGGAAAATTCGCTTTAGTGCGGCTTTTAAAATACTCTATGTGGAAGCTTAATTGCCATTGAGTGGCGCTCAGTTGTAAAGGTGAGGGAAGGACAGCTTTTCTTCTTTTGAAATCAACTCATTAGTGAATGGATTTGTTTAATAGCTGCCGATAAATACTCGTAATCGCCTTCAAGAAGTATCAGCACACTCCTTATTAGATTTAACACCAGCTCTCAGGACTTCCTTCTTGGAAGCTTCAGGAAACAGGAGGCTTGAACCGGTGCCTCTGCACAAGGCAAGCGAACGTCTAAACCACTGTGCAAAAGAGCCAGGCATGTCTCCACTCGTGACTTTAGAGCTTTTAACCTCATCTCACCGACAGCGGGCGGAATCCGTAATGTGAGTGAATCACACAACACTGCGAGCGGCATTTACAGCAGAGGGACGGTGCTACTGAACTGCACGCTGTTCTCTGTGTTTCAGGGAGATTCCGGGGGACCCCTGATGTGCAGAGGTGTGGCTCATGGAATCGTTTCCTTCGGGAGTAATCCATGCAGTGAGAAGCCAGACGTGTACACAAAGATCTCCATGTACATGGACTGGATCCAGGAAACCCTAGCCAACAACTGAGAGCGTCCCGCTGCATTGCCATTGCAGCCAGCCTGCTTCTGCACGCTTTACTGAAAGATCCAGAATCATCAGTTTCCTGCTTCACATGATTTACATATAGATTTCAAGCAGTGTGTGTTCAAGTACTGCAATATTATTTGTGCACTATTACTAATCCTAATCAAAAGCACTGTGCATTTCGCTTGGTTTTGACTCTTGAATAGGAAATGTGGTAGAAAAGTCCTACAGAAAGACATCTTCATTGTTACATTAGCTTTGCTCTGTTGCCTTGTAAGGCAGTGAATTAAAGAGTTGCTCAAATGTGATTTGGTTCTGTAATTATTTGGGATAAACACACGGCAAGTTATCATCGCTTGATAACTACATTGTAAAACACATTTGTTCCGTAAATCTTCCCAGTTTTGCACTCTACGTCGGTGTTGAATGTTTTTAAAGAAACACGCTGTCGCAAGCGTGTATTTTCATTTTCAAACAAGCATCGGAACTAATAATAGGTTAAACGCAGATCTCAGTTTGCTTGCCTTGCCTTCCAGGAAGTCTGTTGCTGATTTACTTTCTGGGTCATTTCACCCCAGCAGTGTCTTCCGGATCAAAGCACGTTACTGGCTGAAAGCAGGTCGGGGAAGCATCTGATTGGTTATTGACAGAAAAGAAGCCTGAGATGGAGGCGAGTTCAGGTGAAATGACCCGGATTTCTCTGCTAGATAACTCTTACATATTTCAGACATGTACCAAGTTGCTCTATAATGCGAATCTGGGTGTGATATATATAAAGCATTGGAATTCAGGCGACAATAATTACCAAGTATGTACACTGTATTTACTGCATTGAAACACGCCGACTGTCTGATTTCCTTTCACAGGTTATAAAAGTTTAACATGCAAAATTTTCATTTTGCAATTTTGCTACAGTTATGCCAGACATTTCCCATAGTTTATGATGATTTGTCATATTTTGAAATATGTTTTATTATGCTGCTCTGGGCTTTATAGTGGTTCACATGCTCTCAATCTGGTTTATTACATTGTGCTGTTTTTATTAGGGGAAGTGTTTATCAGGGTGGATGTGGCCGGGTATGTTGAGAACATGATAACATCAGTGAGAACAGTGGGCGGGCAGTGGGTTCTCGAAACTCCTCACATATTGAAGAGAAAGAGAAATAGGGCTGCTGCAAGTGATACAGCCAAGATTCCGGTTAATCTGCCAGCTACTGGGGGTAATGATGAAGAACGTCCATGGTAACCAGACACTTCTTTACCTAAATACTCACACCAAAGTTTTAGCTACACCGATTATATAAAAGCACATTCAAAAAAGCATGTTTTCAATTTAGACTTAAAAGGATGTTCAGCCTGTCTGATGTCAACCAGAACAGAGCTCCACAAACAAGGCGTACAACAGCACAAAACTCCTAAGAGTTCGGCATGTTCTGATCTCGGAGCGCAAATAGGAATACACAGTTAGTAGTTATTGGAGAGAAGGTGGCTCTAAGGACCATGAAGGACCTTATGTTATTACAGCAACTTTCAAATCAATCCAGCAGGTCTCTGGTAATCAATGCAAGGACCTGAGCACTGGAGTAATGTGTTGAGAAAGACAAGAGTGAGAAAGCAGCCTGGGAGCTGCGCTATGGACAAGCTGAACCCTTCTGAGTTTAGTGGCAGGTACACCAACAAACAAGGAACTGCAAACATCAAGACAAGAGGTTTCACGGCACTTTGCTTTTACTTCTGTGCAGTTTTGTACGTGATGTAGGAATATCATGTTAAGACTCTGTTCAGAGTGTGAAATATTTGGACAGGAAATATTGACCCAATAGAGTTCAGTTCTGTAGTTTTCATGTCGCACTAACAATATGCACAAGGAACGTAGTTATCCTTCCCGACGCAATCTTTACAATACTGCTGACTGTGTCAGTGTATTTTTACTGAAGTAAAAAGTTCACAGTTCTTTTATTCATACCTGCAGACAGTGAAATTGCAGCAGGTTTTTCAGGCAAGCAATAAAACTTTGAAGGCACTCTACTGCGTGGCTTTCACCACCAGATGTCACTGTTTGCTTCTTTATGTTTAAAAACGTTTACATTTTAATGCATTAGTTTTATCATCCAATTGGTTTAAGGTATTTCGGTACAGGAAGTCAACCTTAGGGTTTCACAGCCACATTTACTACAGCAGTTCAGTCAAGATTATGCGCAATATTGTTGAATTAATACCTTAAGAACGTGCTATAGATCAGGGGCAGACAACCTAGGCACTTCCGATCCATTCCATTGCAGGACTTCGTTTCAACCAGTGCCTTCAGTATTTAACTGACCTCCGTTGGCTGAAGTATCAGACTTATAGGTGGACAAACAACCCTCCCCTTCTCACCCAATTTAAATACAAATTATATTTATACCACCGACATTCCCTCGTGGTCATTTCTAAAACCAACATCCTTACTTCTGAAATTCAGCTTTCGGGAGTCTTTTCAGAAGCAGTTTCCCTGCCAGCTTGCTGTGTGCCTCTTCAGGACAACATTGTATTAGATTAACATGTTCATCCCACAACAAACACAACAAAATAATTTCACCTGGGATATGATGTGCAATGGACAGTTTCTTCCAGTAGATGTCAATATTGTTTCAATTTACTGTATTAAAAACATCATTTTGATTCCGACATTTTCACGTTGGGCTGCTGAAATTAAAAGATGTTCATTTTTTCGAAGTTGAACTCAAGTTTGACATCCATTGTAGATTCCATCCTTTTAGCTCCCTGTCAGATTTTCATTCCTCGTTCTGCATATTCGCAGGGGCTCAGAGATATTTCACGATCTGATAATGCAATTTATCAAATTATGTACAGAGATGGAAATAAAACTCCTATTGCATAGGATTTTCACCCATTCCAGGTTTTACAACCAGCTTGATTAGACACAGTGTGTATAGGTAACAAGCTCAGGTGTGTCTTATTAAACTCATAGTAAAACCAGGAATGGATCACACTGCTGTGCAATGGGAAGTTTTATTTCCACCCCTGGCGTAGCTGCACACTAGTGTTTTCAGTTTTCTTTATTGATTTCTCATGTTTAAACTACACATTTACAATGCTATGATTCTCACTATGGTTTACCACAGTTCTATGTGCTTGACCATGTTGCTAACACTTTTCTGTGCTGTCTCTATGATATACCACAGTAAACTCTCACATGGGAGCAAACGTTGATTAAGAGAAATAAATCGGCTCACAATTGGAACCTGTACCTACATTTGACCACACATGTACATTTAGCTCTACCTTAGCCATGCCTTGGCTTGGCAAATCTGGACAGCAACAGTACATATACTGCTGTGATTTCACATTATAAGCCATCTCTGATTAGTTAAACAGCGCTGGTGGGCAGTTTTGTGGTCGTGAGGTTGCTATAAGTTCATTCCCTGCAGAACACTTTGCAGTCGACTTAGTTGCATGACAGCAGTTCCTAGCACCACAATGAAGGTTTTTTTCTTGATGGGGTTTTTTGCTGTATCTACCGGGGTTGCAGGTAAATATGAGCTTCAATAGTTTATTATCGACTGTTTGATTTTGCAGCAATGAAAAAGCAGCAGCCATTGATTAACTTGGACCTGCTTTAAAAACAATATCATGATTGGGAATTGCAGGCACGTCTACATAAATAAACACAAAATACAGAAAGCAAAAAAAAAATCATCACACAGTATACAGCAAATTGATCCTGGTAGACTTACAGAGAAAGAGCCTTGCTTAATATTGTACAGATGCTACATTGTTGCAAAGGAGAAAGGGGTCAGGCGCGTGGCGTGCCTCAAAGACAATTTTACTGACTTGATTTATCCTCGATGTAAACGAACGACGACGCCAGTCTGTTGTAGAATTGTATTAGTTTCATTTCCTCCGGACTATAAAAAAATAAGATGCTAATTGGTTATTTAAGGGGAAAGCGGTTATTAATTGAGGAGCATGTACAAAGTATCAAATAGTCCAAAAAAGAAAGAAAGAAAGCAAGCCCTCCTTCACTGAAGGGTAACACTTTACATGAACTGCAATTACACACATAGTTCCTATACAGTATGTATTCTTGTATATCAGTAATGTTAATGTAGCAACAGGATCGTTTTCAATTCAAATCTTACCCTGTTCCAAATCTAAGAGTACACAAGATATCTAGAGAACTGTTTGCTTATGCTTCTTATCATGCCGAAGCACAAGTTAATACAGTGTGGGTATTACAATACAGGTAGTATATATTTCTGCCTGTCTCAGTTACATTTGTATAGCGCAGATAGCTCTACTCCGAAGAAGATACCAGCTGAAATTTATGTCTGCTTGACACAATTTTTTTTGCCTTTGAATTCAGTCATAGCATGTTGAAGTTAAGGGAGATGGCACTTATTTTGTATTAACCACAGTAAATCTGCTTGCCAGCTTTGCAGTTTTACCACGCTTCTCTCATGGCATGCATCTACCATATTTGACTATGGTTTGCAATGTTTGTTAATATGCTTATCCATAGCACTCTGGACTTCACAGTGCTAACCTCTGCTTTAGCATGACCCCACTATCCTTTCTTACACTTTGCTAAATTTGAAAGGGGGTACGTCACAGCCATGGTTGCTTCTCACTGCAGATTCTTCTAGGATCATTGGGGGTCACGAGGCTGCACCCCACAGCCGCCCCTATATGGTCTACTTGTTAATGATGGGAAAGGACACTGGAAAGACAAATTGTGGAGGGTTTCTAATTCGAGAGGACTTTGTCTTGACCGCAGCGCATTGCGATGCAGAGTAAGTATTCAGTGCAGGAGCAGGTGTTGAGATTGAGCACTTGCACACACACACACACCTGTTTCTGTGAAAGCTTGTGAAAGAGCATGTGTGTCTAGAACAAGAAACCAGAATCAACTAAACATCTCAATTACTTTGATGATTATTGTGAAAACTCTCTCTCTCTCTCTCTCTCTCTCTCTATCTCTCTCTCTCTCTCATAAGAACATAAGAAAGTTTAGAAACGAGAGGAGGCCATTAGGCTCATCTTGCTCGTTTGGTTGTTAGTAGCTTACTGGTCTCAGAATCTCATCAAGCAGCTTCTTGAAGGATCCCAGGGTGTCAGCTTCAACAACATTACAGGGGAGTTGGTTCCAGACCCTCACGATTCTCTGTGTAAAAAAGTGCCTCTTATTTTCTGTTCTGAATGCCCGTTTGTCTAATCTCCATTTGTGACCCCTGGTCCTTGTTTCTTTTTTCAAGTCGAAAAAGTCCCTTGGGTCGACATTGTCAATAACTTTTAGAATTTTGAATGCTTGAATTAGGTTGCTGCCTAGTCTTCTTTGTTCAAAAGATTCAATTATTTTAGCCTGTCTGCATATGACTTACCTTAAACCCAGAATAATTCTGGTAGCTCTTCTTTGCACTCTTTCTAGAGCAGCAATATCCTTTTTGTAGCGAGGTGACCAGAACTGAACACAATATTCAAGTTGAGGTCTTACTAATGCATTGTACAGTTTTAACATTACTTCCCTTGATTTAAATTCAACACTTTTCACAATATATCCGAGCATCTTGTTGGCCTTTTTTATAGCTTCCCCACATTATCTAGATGAAGACATTTCTGAGTCAACAAAAACTCCTACGTCTTATTCATAGATTCCTTCTTCAATTTCAGTATCTCCCATATGATATTTATAATGCACATTTTTATTTCCTGCGTGCAGTATCTTACACTTTTCTCTATTAAATGTAATTTGCCATCTCTCTAACTCTCCCCCTCTCTCTCTCCCTCTCTATGAAGTAGACAGGAAGATTCATAATGGTGAGAAAACGCCCTTCTAGTTATTATTTTTGTAACCTTTATTTTTAACAGAAATATCACTGCTATTCTTGGTGCTCATAACATCATGTCTCCAGAGAATTCTCAGCAGATCATTAAAGTGGTGAAGGCCATTCCTTTTCCATCCTATTGCAAAAGAGGCCCTAATGATGACATCATGTTGTTGAAGGTAAGCCTTACTGGAATCAATTAAATCATAAATCTGGAGTACTATAAGATAGACACATACTTATCTAACGATCTAACGTATCTATGAAATATTCATTAAAGCTAAGTTGCTAGTTATCCTTGTTTTGAATGGTAAAAGGTATTCATTTAGAATCACAGGGTTGGCTTGGATCTGGTGGACTATGTTTTCATTCAGATGCAATGTGGGGTTCAGAATTTGGTTCTCTGGGCCCTTTGATTTAAATGCAACAATGAAGGTAATCGTGAATGAATGCTTTATGAATCTGGGGGACTGGGAATATTGAATGAATGCCTTATGAATCTGGGGGATTGGGAATCTTGAATGAATGCTTTATGAATCTGGGGGGCTGTGACTGGGGGGCTGTGAAGTTATAGGCGTTCCCTTACAGGGTGGAGTCTCTTTCTCTGGTTAACAGCTGGAGAAAAAAGCCGCTCTAGATGAGAAGGTGGCGATTCTGCCGCTGTCCAAGAATGAAGACGTTCTCAAGGTTGGCAGCACCTGCTCTACAGCTGGCTGGGGCTTGGTGGAGTCAGAAGGGATTCACATGGTTTCTAAACTGCAAGAGGTCAACATGTCGGTGTTCAGACGGCTGTGCGCTGCGAAATGGGGAGCAATGTTCACCGAATACATGACCTGTGCAAGCAGTCCCATGGAAGGCGGCTGTAATGTAAGACTAATTCATTTGGTTTGATTAATGATTGTCTAGCGTTTTTCTGGGATGAACTGTCACTGGTCCGTTGGTAGCTCAAATAACTGCCTTATCTCAAACACTGCCTTCTCGAATCAAGCAGTTTGAAAGAGGAAAATGGATGCATATTAACTGTCAGATATGTGGAATCCCCATAAGCCTTTTGGGGTTCCAGATCACTTGAAATGGCAACAGTAATAATGGATCGTGGCCATCTACAGCTGGATTTGTTGCACAGGGGGTGACATTTCTGCTAACAGTACAGCATTGCAATCCTACAGCATACTTTGTTGTCTTGAAAGTTGGTTGGCAGTCTACTGTACTGATTATAACAGAGGGATTTCGCTGTGTATGTTTTAGGAGTACGATTCGAAAGCTTAACTGAGTTGTTTGTGTGCCTGTGTATTTCAGGGTGACTCTGGGGGTCCCTTGGTGTGCGATGGCGTTGCTCACGGTGTCCTCTCGTTTAGCAGCGAGCCGTGCGGATACTTTCCCACGGTCTTCATGAAGATTTCCATGTACGTTGACTGGATCACCAGAGAGATGGACAGACACTGAGGCTTCCCTTGGCATTGCAGGGACCAGCTTATACTGCGCATTCAGGGCTTTCAAGGGGTGTTGTACATTGTGGCGACTCTGCCCGTGCTCGAGTCAATCTAACACTGGTCCTCCACCCCCAGTTCTTGTTGAGTCCTCAATTAAAAGTAACTGCTTTTGCATCAGTTGCAGACTGGTATTTAATTAGAAATCTGTTCCATTACAGGTGACTTTAACCTTATTTAATTTAAATATTGTACATGATTTGGAAGCAATTGGTTTCCCAGCCATGTGCCTTTCATGCTCATCCAATTATGATAACATTGGCATGTGAAAACATGAAAATGTTCCCACTGTTAAGCCAATGGGAGCCTCATAGTGTTGTAGCCCCTCAGTGCAGGACCATTGCATTACCATTGGTGATAATGTATTGTGGGTATATTGAGCTCTGTGGTGCATTGAGTCTCATCTTAAACCAGAATCTGGACCATTTACCATTTGGTAAAAACATGGTAGAGAATTCTATAAAAAGAGACACGCTTGCTGTAGATTATCATTACCGCTTTAGCATTGCACCTAATTAGATTTGCTTGTAAGAAACCCTGGGCTGGGTTGTGGGTTGCAGCCCCCTGCATTCCTGTAGTGCTTCTTTGTGAATACTGAATTTCAGTATTGAATTTCTCATACCCTTTTTTCAGAGCATGGTAGAGCTTTTGCTCGTGCCATGTTGCGTCTTTTCTTTTATTGATCATTCATGCTGTTCAGTGTTTAAAGCTTTGTGACACATCCTGAGATGCCTGATAATAAACGATTGCCTGCAAGCAGCTTTGGTGTTGTGTATATCTCTCCTCTTGATCTGCTGTACCCACAGCATATTACACAGAGCTGGTCGACCATGTAGTGAATATTATTTGAGATCATTATTTGTTCATGTACAAGGGGGATATGATTTGACCCTCCAGCAGTATATACAAGAGCTAACATGTTATACATTCTTCACACATAGCCATTATGTAATATAAATAATTTTGATATAGTGCCTTTAATAGTGGAAAAGTACAAAGTACTTTATCAGATATGAGACTAGGGTGTGTGAATTATGCATCAGCTGCAGAGTCACTTACAAGACTGTCTCACCCGAAAGACGGAGCACAAGTGACTAGCTTGGGGTCACATATTGAGTCAGTGGCTGAGCTGGGATTTGAACTGGGGACCTCCTGGTTACAAGACTGTTTCTTTAACCACTGGACCACACAGTTATATATTTGACATTTATGTCTAGGCTATATTTCAAATGCTTCACTGTGGATTAACTGGATTTTGGAACACTAGTTATCCATTATAAAAAATCTATTATAAATCTATACCTGTGTTATAAAGCAGTTATAAACACCATTACACACCTATACATGTGTTATAAACACCATTATTCACATATTAATACCTAGAGACTACAGCAGCTCAGCGTCACAAGAACATTGAGACTGGACATGTGCCATTCAGATGATATTGTAATGATATTGTAGTAATCACCAAAACCCTCAGCGACACATTCATATAGATTTTATAAACTGATCCTTATCTGAAATGTGACCAAACCTTAATGACAGATTATATACATTTTATTTTTAAATCTATTGACCGCAATCAGATAAGATCAGTAAAGGCTGTGGAAAGATGCTGATGCCTTACACACACACACACACACACACACACACACACACATATATATATATATATATATATATATATATATATATATATATATATATATATATAATAATCGTAAATACTTTTCAATTTTTTTTTTTTATGCTCTCTGACCTAGATACTTTTACAGGCGGTTGCAGCTTTCAGAAGCAGAGCCAGCGATTTAATTACAAAGCAGATCAGATATTTAGTTAGTAGGTGCAGCAAAAAGGCAAAAACAACAGGAGAGAATGATACAAAACACACATCAAATGATGCAAAATGAAAGCTAAAGAATGCAGGTGGTGAATAGAGGCTGGTGTTCTCACAACCTAACACTCAGCATATGCAAACCACAAAAGCAATCACACACACGTGTTCCAGTTTTCGCATTTGCAGGCAGCCTCAAAATGTAGTTGAGCCTGGAGCCTGCTGGCAGGTTGCACACTTGAATGAAATGCCTCCGCAGCAGCTCTGCTCTTCGGCCAACCCAGGACTCTAGGGGATTGGGATACCCTCTCTAATATATAAAGCTGTCAGTGTTTAAACTTGCATTCTGAACAGCTTGACCTGTAACAGACCCATCTTTCACACAGATAGCGCTGGAGGTCTAGATGACAACCACATGTGCAGGAATGGGTTGGGTTAAGCATTAAGAATTTAAAATGAATGCATTCATGAAAAAAAAAAAAAAAAAACTGTGAGACGAAACTTCAATTAGACACACCATTGCCTGCTTGACTTGTTTGCTAAAATGTACAGAAAAAAAAAATGTGTGTGTGTGTGTGTGTGTGCGCTTAGGCAATAATATCAATATAGATGTTTTTTTGGTTTTTTACCAACCATTTCATTTTAGTTTAATAAGCCAAAAAAAAACCCAGCTGCTCCGATTCTCAGTACTGCACAGGATGCATGATGTGTAGAGTAAGCCTCCTGTCTATAATTAGAAGATTGAGGTTATCTGGTACAGAGAGTAAGGGATGAGTTTTTGAGCTACAATTGAATTTATTTTTTATTTTTTGAAATTCTTTAGGGCCCTGGTGACACATTGCATTCTCTTTTGCATCAGACCCCCCTTCTCCCCAATTTCACACATATTTATTACCTGTTTATGTATTTATTGATGTACATATTATGCTTTGCCTATTTTTATATTGTTTATAATTGTTTAGAGTGGTTCTGAGTTCTGCGCCAAAACTGAATTTAAATATTCTGCATTAGAATCCAGCTAGCATTATCTCAGCCTGCAGAATTCTAGTGGCCAGCTCCTTTCTGGTTGATGTGACTTAAAAATATGCAGGGAGTCTGGTCCCAGGTCCAGGACAAACAGAATACTCGTTCTTACAATTTTTGCATGACATTAAAGACCCTTCTGTATAAATGGTCCACCTCCTCTTTCTCTGACATTTAACCAATAGCAAAGATACAATGCATTATTTTGTTACCATATACTATATGTATTTAATTTAGTGTGTATGTGTGTGCGTGTGTCTCTGAACTCAGTGCATTCTTCAGACCCCTGGCGCCCCAAAAGGTCCATACATCTAGTTTTTGTCATCTTCCTTGTTCATATTTCTCCATTTTGCTTGAGACCCTTTGAGTCCAATGACGTTATCTCTTATTCTCCCTGAGAACCTTTGGGTCCAAAGTTAGTCCCTGGGAGCATTTTAGCCCCTTTATGCTTTGCATTCCAAAAGTCTTAGAACCTGGCTCCTTCTGGTTCACAGCATTGTTATCTTGTTAGCTTGCAGTCAATGCTGGGCAAGAAGCTTGTAGAGTCAAGGGCTCTATCAATTGTTAGCTGTACATGCAATTTGAACCAAACAGTCTGCTATCTGCAATATTAGTCTCTTTTCAGAAAAGAACACCAGTATAGCTCTGCCAGTCCACATGCGTAGCAAACTGCTAATCAATTCTCGATCCATGTTTTCCAACACTGGTAATTCCTGATTTAAAAAAAAAAAAAAAGAGAGATGACATGAAGCTGTTATTTCAATGCGGCTGAGCTTTTTGGAATCAGAACTGAGCAACACCTACAGAAACTCATTACAGTAATGCAAGTATTCAACCCTTTTTAATGATAAGTGGGTTAACCAATTGGTAAGTAATACACAAGGCATTTCATCCTGCTGTCATTTATCGATATGATGTATTAAATGGGTTTGTTCCCGTTGCGTGTAAACATTGCCTCAAAGATCCCCATACTATAATTCTCAAACAATATGGTAGGGGTAGCTGCAAGGGTTAAGATGGGGGTGGAGGGTTGTGAATGCACCAGCAAAATATGACCCCAATAGCTTCATTCTGGCGTGGATGTATTGCTTTAAGCACTGTGGCGCTGTCAATGTGAATCTTGTTTCAAAGCTAGCTCATTCATCCTTTTCTCCAAGTCAGTCAGGGAGGTTGAGAGATGTGTGGGAACACGCAGGCGGCAGAGGGAGGTTTGGAGCATTGATAGGACAGATCCAGCAGGAATGTTTAGCATCTGCTGTGGGGTTTTCAATCCCATTGATTTTTTTTTCCTCTGTCACAACGACACTAATGCTGTAATTGGTTTGTCTAGCGACACAGAGAAGAGGCTTTTGTATGCTGTCTCTTTTAATAGATCAGAGAAAGCATTCTCAAATGTTCTGCAAACGCTCAGAAATGGTGCAGTCATACTTGTCTTGTGGGGTGAATTCTCAAACTGTTTTCAAAGAGAAAGTAGCTTCAAACATTTGAACATTCATTTTTTTTTTTTTACCTTCCTTTACTCTTTTAAAAGCTCTAAAAACATGACTGCAGATGAGTCTGGCTTTTTTGTATAGCAGTTAAGAAGCTTGCTTGCGATGCACAGGTCGTAGGTTCGTGCCCAGCCTTCGTCATTACATCTGTTGGTTTATTCTTCCTATGACCCTGGTCAGTGCTGTTCTGAAGCTTTCTAAGTCACCTCTTGCACCTTTTATTGCGTGCAATGAGTTTGCATACTGTCCCTTTACTCTGATCCCTCAATGAACCAGCTTTGTTTTCCCAATATGAAGCCTCTGTAGTTAATTTGAGTATGAATAACACTATGCTTTTGCATAATACTACTCTGAGTGATTGCAAACATCATAGAGGACTGTTTTTTATTTACTGTATTATGGTACAAATTATATTTTTGTTTTCTGTCTAATTGAAAGAGTAAACCATTATTTAATAAAGCTTACAAGGGTGTCAACTAAATGAATAATTCAGAGTGACAGGACAGCCGTATTTAGAGCGAACCCTTTCTAGATTGTTTAAATAGACGCTGTAGTCTCTTATACACAAGAAGAGATTATTGGTGCGTTGATCACAGAATGCTAATGACTGATTCTCGTAGAGTTCAGAAAACAGGTTTGACCTCTTTGCTGTGGTAGAATTTTTTTATTTTTTTTTTTCAATCCCACTGCACAACAAGATGATAAAAAAAAAAAAAAAACACAGAGACTTGACTACCTTGCACAGCAGGAAGTGGGGAAGTGACAGCGCACAATCGAATAATTCACAAGAAGGTGAAGAGATACATTAAAGCTAACAAAACAATGTACTTCTGTTTGTTTCAGATGTGCAGTTTTTAACCCTCACTAGGTTAAAGACTCTTGTTTGCAGGTCGTGCTGGACTGTGTCACGAGTGGAATTGTTTTGTAAGCTACAACCATTGTTATGTTTTTCAATTTCGCTTGACTAATTTTCTTAACAATACGGCTCTTCACACAGAGAATGGGTTTCCAAGCCATATTTTTTGATATTGAATAATTGAGATCCTTTAAGACCTGACTTGACAGTTTGAGGATCAATTAAAATAAATAACTAAATAAAAGAGAGAAAGGGGTCAAAAGTAAAACTTTGAGATTACCAGGGCTAGAATCCACTGAGTCCCTGTTCCCCTACTCAGCGCTCTGCTTCTTTGACCACAGGCTCACACTTACCCTGGCTGACCCTCCGTGAGCACGTTTCCTTTGCCCGTTGGTATCCGTCAGCTCTGCGCTGAAAGAGCCGTGCAACGCATACCTCAAGAGGAGCGCCCTGCCAGCTCTGGGGAGCACGTGGTGTCAGTGTGGCCTGAGATCAGCGTCTCATCCACTTCCAGTGGATTCTGATGAAGATCAGATTAATCCTCCGTCTGATGAGATGACTGATGCTGATGTACAAACCTGCTGGAGCCAAGTCTGTGAGCGGGCCAGGGCCAGAGCTGGTGGGAATAAGGGTGTGGAAGAAGAAGACTTGAACCTCAGTCAAGTATTGTAGCCTTTATCCTGCATGCCTTGACAAGAGCAGATAGACACTGGACTATTTTAGAAGTCTAAGCAAGTCCTTACACTCTTCCCCACCTGATCAGCCTCTTCTTTATTAACATCAGTAAATACAATACAAGTACAGTGTACAGGGTGTATCTGTCAGTCAACCAGGTCTGTGTTCCACTAACAGCAGATCAAAAACAGAATCCTTACAGTTCCATTAGGGGGCACTGTAGAACTAGGACAGGCAGGACGGAGCGTTATTGAGCTAATTTGAGCTGTATATATATATATATATATATTATATATATAGATATATATATATATAATATTATACAGCTCAGATACAGCTGCCACTGAGTATTTTACACTTATGGATTAATCTATAGCAGGTTATAAAAGTACATTCTAACTAGATCGGGAACATAGTGAAATACACACAGGTATGTACCCTGGAGCTGCTGCAATAGGCAGCACTTTTAACTCCTTGAGCAGGTCGCTTGCTTAACATTTGAAGGACAGGTGGTCTTTCTCTTAGCTTCCCAGAGCTCCGTCTCGACCCATTCAGCCAAATAACTCAGCCTTGTTTTTGTAACAAAACAACTAATAACAATTTCGGGGTGGAGGGGACTATGAATAGCCCAGAACAAATGTGGTTCAAATGAGGGGATTAAGTATGTTGCTGAAAGACTAAGAGGTCACCACTGATCTTTGGTGGTCCTGCCTCTTCAGAAGGTTCCAGGTCAGTCTGTATAGACCCCCCCCCCCCCCCCCCCACCACCACCGCAGTAAGAAGCTGCGAGGTACTCTAAAACCGACAAGTCACAATCAGATGCATAACAACGTCAATTCACACTGCTCGGGATAACAAAGGCTTCAGCAGAGCTTCAGTAACAACATGCTTGTTAAGCAGACTTGAATATTTTCCCTTGTTTTTGAGCTCCATGTTTTATTTTCTAATAGTGTCGACTTTAGATTCTTGGCATTGAGGCTCAATTAGTGACTTGATGGGTAGGTCAGTTCTGTGTCATTAAAGGCGTCCCCACAAAATGATATAGGAAAGTAACTTTATTAAATACGTGTTAATGTACGGAGTTTTCCCGATCACAGAACGACGTGCTATGTTCATGTAATAAATATTAGCAAATGACAATAGATACAAGTGCTTAATGAGCCTGTATTTTGCATTAAAAAAAAAGTTTCAGATATGCTTTATGATACATACAGGCTTATAATAAAGAAACCATTGTGACCCACTGCTTCTAAAGGAAGTATCTAGTGACGTTTATGTTATATGTTAATTGACACATTTGCATATATGTTAGATATGGTGCGCTTGCTTTCGGACAGGGAAGCTTTGGCCACAAACCCTGTACAACTCTTTGTAAATATAGATGACCCAAACTAGAGGCCCATCGCTGATTTACCGCTCCTGGGTGCACAGTCAGTGACCCACACTTACGAATGGCCGGTATGTTACAGCACTTGCTTGCAAGCAAAGGGACATGCAAATATTTCTCGTGTCTTTGCTGTCGGCCACGCATGTTCTTATCACAGTTTGACCAGCGGAGTGAGTGAGCTTGCTGCTGAGCTGCCCTGGGTGCTCTGTTATCGGAATGGCCACCGATACAGTGAACTCTTTGATGGTGAGTGAGCTTGCTGCTGAGCTGCCCTGGGTGCTCTGTTATCGGAATGGCCACCGACACAGTGAACTCTTTGATGGTGAGTGAGCTTGCTGCTGAGCTGCCCTGGGTGCTCTGTTATCGGAATGGCCACCGACACAGTGAACTCTTTGATGGTGAGTGAGCTTGCTGCTGAGCTGCCCTGGGTGCTCTGTTATCGGAATGGCCACCGATACAGTGAACTCTTTGATGGTGAGTGAGCTTGCTGCTGAGCTGCCCTGGGTGCTCTGTTATCGGAATGGCCACCGACACAGTGAACTCTTTGATGGTGAGTGAGCTTGCTGCTGAGCTGCCCTGGGTGCTCTGTTATCGGAATGGCCACCGATACAGTGAACTCTTTGATGGTGAGTGAGCTTGCTGCTGAGCTGCCCTGGGTGCTCTGTTATCGGAATGGCCACCGACACAGTGAACTCTTTGATGGTGAGTGAGCTTGCTGCTGAGCTGCCCTGGGTGCTCTGTTATCGGAATGGCCACCGATACAGTGAACTCTTTGATGGTGAGTGAGCTTGCTGCTGAGCTGCCCTGGGTGCTCTGTTATCGGAATGGCCACCGATACAGTGAACTCTTTGATGGTGAGTGAGCTTGCTGCTGAGCTGCCCTGGGTGCTCTGTTATCGGAATGGCCACCGACACAGTGAACTCTTTGATGGTGAGTGAGCTTGCTGCTGAGCTGCCCTGGGTGCTCTGTTATCGGAATGGCCACCGATACAGTGAACTCTTTGATGGTGAGTGAGCTTGCTGCTGAGCTGCCCTGGGTGCTCTGTTATCGGAATGGCCACCGATACAGTGAACTCTTTGATGGTGAGTGAGCTTGCTGCTGAGCTGCCCTGGGTGCTCTGTTATCGGAATGGCCACCGACACAGTGAACTCTTTGATGGTGAGTGAGCTTGCTGCTGAGCTGCCCTGGGTGCTCTGTTATCGGAATGGCCACCGACACAGTGAACTCTTTGATGGTGAGTGAGCTTGCTGCTGAGCTGCCCTGGGTGCTCTGTTATCGGAATGGCCACCGATACAGTGAACTCTTTGATGGTGAGTGAGCTTGCTGCTGAGCTACCCTGGGTGCTCTGTTATCGGAATGGCCACCGATACAGTGAACTCTTTGATGGTGAGTGAGCTTGCTGCTGAGCTGCCCTGGGTGCTCTGTTATCGGAATGGCCACCGATACAGTGAACTCTTTGATGGTGAGTGAGCTTGCTGCTGAGCTGCCCTGGGTGCTCTGTTATCGGAATGGCCACCGACACAGTGAACTCTTTGATGGTGAGTGAGCTTGCTGCTGAGCTGCCCTGGGTGCTCTGTTATCGGAATGGCCACCGATACAGTGAACTCTTTGATGGTGAGTGAGCTTGCTGCTGAGCTGCCCTGGGTGCTCTGTTATCGGAATGGCCACCGATACAGTGAACTCTTTGATGGTGAGTGAGCTTGCTGCTGAGCTACCCTGGGTGCTCTGTTATCGGAATGGCCACCGATACAGTGAACTCTTTGATGGTGAGTGAGCTTGCTGCTGAGCTGCCCTGGGTGCTCTGTTATCGGAATGGCCACCGACACAGTGAACTCTTTGATGGTGAGTGAGCTTGCTGCTGAGCTGCCCTGGGTGCTCTGTTATCGGAATGGCCACCGACACAGTGAACTCTTTGATGGTGAGTGAGCTTGCTGCTGAGCTGCCCTGGGTGCTCTGTTATCGGAATGGCCACCGACACAGTGAACTCTTTGATGGTGAGTTAGCTTGCTGCTGAGCTGGCAGTCCAAAGGTAATACTTTTTTTTTTTTCAAATTGTGTGTTGAAATTTAAAACTGATTTAAATATTAGGCCCTGTCCATACTATATAACCGATCTCAAGAACCATATTCAAAAACGTTTGAATTAGTCCAGCTCAAAGCGTCCACTCTAAATACTGTTTCGTGTTTAGTCGGGTGTAATGCGTATAAACTCTATTAATAATAGTTTGGTTACAGCTCCTAGCAGTGGGACTATATGACATGTATATGACATCCCATCATGCACTGGACTTTATTTGCACCTCTAAGCCTGAACGTTACTGCTTTGTTTCTTAAAAACACAAGGTACATTTTACCATACAGTGTGCGTTTCATTTTGAACTCTGAAATTCTCTTTGACCGATTTCATCACTCCAGATATCTATGTGCCTTGATTTCGGCATCTGATCACATCATTCCAGTGATCCACCATTTTATAACAAGCCTCAGAAACTGTACAGGGGACAGCAATATTGATAGTTGTTCTCAACTCCTTCAAGCGCCTGTTCTGTATTTGTAATGTCAACGAGCCAAAACATATCAGAAAGCGTTTTGGGATATTGGAGGATACACAACAGATGTAGTTCGTATTACATCGTCCACACTTTTGTCAAACCGCACTACCTGATGCGACCTAATTTAGAACCGGGCTCGAGACTACCGCTTGAGGTGGTTTCGAGTCCGGTTCTTGAGTACGGTATTAATCAATGCGTAATGTACAAGCTAACCGTATTTAAAGGAATAGTGTGGACAGGGCCTTAAACTCAAGTGTTCAAATTCTCTCGGTGGCCTGTTGCTGAAAGCCTGTCTCGTCTTCCTACACCTTTGCCTTTTCATCAGTTAACGCTGTTTCTGAAATAATTCCAAATCGTATTGAATCCGAGCAAAGAACCGAAACACCTACGACAGAAGAAGGAGCAGGTCCGGTGATAATATTAAGAGGATTTAACATTGAAACACTGGTTTACACCTTTAAGAGGGCAGTGCTGCTGGAGGGACACCTGTCCAAGCCAAGGCATGCTCAGCGCCAGCATGTCCACTCTGTTGTTTTTCCCCTTTTCTTTTTCTGTTTTTTTTTTGTGCAAACATTCCTCTCAGATTTTCCATGGTGTCTTTATTTCACCAGAGGTCTGATTCCTCACTTTGATCTCCTGCTTAAGTGCTGCCAAAAGATCCCTCCGTTTCTTTTTTGCTGGTGAGTGAACTGACAGGACAATAAAGTAACCTAAATAATTACAGGCCTTGTGAAGAAGACACAGCTTCCACTAAAAGCACGCAGCACAGGGGATCGGCTTCAAAAACAAAATGCCAGGGAGGAGAAGGGGGCGGCAGGACGATGGTTTTGCTTGTTTTAATTCCCAAACCGCTGAATTTTGGCAAGCAGGTTTCAGGAGAGAATGTGTTTTCAGTACATCGCAAAGTAAACAAAGGAACAAGGAATTATACTACAGTACAGTACTGTTACAATGTACGATACCAAAACCTACAGATTATGTTCATCAAGGTCATCAACACTCCCAGCCAACCTCCTTAGTGAACGGTCATAGCTGGACACTGTAACTTCTACAGTGTGAGCACTGGCTGCAGTTCTGTATCACAGTGTGAGCAGTGCTGGTTCAGGGCTGAGGGATGGCTGTATTGAATGCATTGCTCAACTCCCTATACTGTTCCACCTGCCGCAGGTGACTTTCCCGTGCAACAGCCTTCTGCTCTGATCACCTGCGCTATTGTCAGCCCTCCCTGGACTGAAGCGTTGCACAACACAAAGCTATTTGAACTGGGCACATTTCCCATCAAAACAATTTCACATTATGCCAGTCTGAAAGGTTTAGCCTTTCGACTTCAGCGGAGTTCATTCACTTCCAGAGCTTCATTCAGCACAGTGAAAAGCCCATTGCTTCCCTTTTTTATTTGATGTGCTTTCTGAATGACTCGTCGGCACTGCCTGTCCGAAAAGCAGCCTGTCTCTTAGGCTGAGGGTCTCAGCAGAGTTCTGTTTAACCCATGCACTTACTGTACTAAGGGTTCAACAGGAGGTCAGAACACTTTAAACAGCTGTTGAGATGTGTTTTAAATCAATTGTAAAACTGGTATCTGAATTATTTAGAACTACATGCACAGCATCTGAACTGGAGCAGAACTATGTTAGATCTTTAGAGTAACAAAAAATACATGTACAGTATATGAAAAAACAATGATTTGCTACTAAATACATTAACGGTTTGCTGTAAAAGATCATTCTCTAACTATACTGGGACCCCCCTGGGATCGCTCATACTGCACATGTGCATGGTGTTTGTATGATCCACGTCGCTACAGTTGTTAAATAGATCAGGAGTTTGCGTCCTCTCTTCATTAGAGCCCTGCTTGCATATTGTGGTGGCAGTGGTACGTTTTGAAAAGAAATAAAATCAGACTTGCTGTTGAGTCGCCTGGTTTAAGTGCAGAGACAAGAAGACACGTATACTAGACGTTGCTAGACGGGAGATTGCACCATCATGGTCAGTACTATACATTGGGTGGGAAGTTTATAGGGGATAGTCTCAAGCAGTATTGTGCTGAGGTGGGTGGAAGTCAATTTCTAACATTACATTCAGTTAATGACAGGCAATAAAATAGCTGAGGGATGTGACTGCATGTCCCCATAAACTCATGATGCTATTCACTAAACAGATAAGATCTCTGATGACTGGTGCTGGCAGTTTTTAATCTGTAGTAGGATTCACAATGTATTTAGGCTGTATATTATCCATAATGCTTAAAGACATGTAGTGATACAAAAGTAAATTTTCTTTTAAACAGCATGCAACACCCGCAGATCTATACCCCTCGCAATCACTGCAAGAAGGAGCAACAAAATAACAATGAAAATGTTCCCTACTTAACTAAACAAGAACCATACCCCTCTCCTACTGTATATAATTTCAACCTGCATATTTATAAAACATGTTTTCAAACGTGATAATGACCTAACTAAGTACACAGGTCAGACCTACTCGGAAAAGACACATTAAAGACAACTAAACAATGTTTTTATTTGTTTCCCACTTCAGTCAGTACACATACACAAAAGCCCATCCTTAATATTACTGGTTAATAAAAAGAAAACGTCTGGCTGCGTCCATAGCTTACAGTGATCCACTGGTGCCTAGTCCTTCAGTGGATCTTCCACACTGACCCCTGATCTGAGTCAAAGGGAGGTTTGCAATGTCAGATCAGGCATTAATATCATCCAGTCTGTTTATCCCAGCTTTGTGTTCCTTTAGTTTCTGTACAGGATGAGCAATTCACTGTCCTTGGTCCACGTTCCCATTGTGTTGGTTGGAAGCTGCCTTGGTACTGTAGGAAGATCAATGCATTTGATCCCCTTCCACAGTTTATCAGATCCAGTTTATCATCTGCATTTGTGTTTCCACACCACTGTCTTTAATGGGATTCCCCCATGATCCTCTGGGTGCTCACTGTACGTTTCTCGTTATGTCTGACACGGGCAACAATCTGTTTATCCTTCACTTTTCCCTGACTGTACCTATAGTGCTGCTCGCACACTAGCAAATAAAGCACTGTCTGCTATCATATAAAAAAAGAAGGTTGCTATTCTTTATATAGATATGCCTCATCATATTCTTAATGTGTAATAACAATAATAATAATAATAATAATAATAATAATAATAATAATAATAATAATATATGTACACATTATTAGCAGCTGTTATTTTGGTCCATAAGCTTACCCAAGGAAAAATCTATAATAACTTAAAATATTAACTCCCCATCCCTCCCATCCCTCTCTCCGTGTCCCAGAAACAAAATAAAATGTACACGCAGGGAAATACATTTGTAAAATAATAATAATAATAATAAATAATAATAAAATAATAACAATAATAACAATAATGGTTGCTAGGAGACCAGCATGGGCAGGAAGTGTGCAGAGAGGTGTTTCCTTCTTGTTTTGTGTCCTCGCCGTGGGGTTCCCCTGCCGTTCAACGAGACAAACATCTGTCGCCCTTTTTGCTTCCAGCGCAGCGATGCGTACGTGTTGTATCCGTTTTCCTCGATTCGCTCCTTGAACTTGCAATTGTGATTGTACTCTTCCTGAAAACAGAAAAACAGCAACAAAGAACCGGGGGTCAGACAATCAAATCTGCTCTGTAGCTCTGAGCTGCTAGGGAGGAATGGACCATAGTGTGTTGCCATGTGGATTCTTTCACTGAGTTGCTTGGGGGGGACTCATTACCTAACGCACCCACTGTAAAGGCACAGCCACATGTGCAAATACAAAATATCCAATTATACATCAGAAAATTCTTTGTAAACACCCAATTAAATGATAACGGTGAAATGAAATGTAAATCAGAGTCGTGTTCCCGAGAAAAGTTGTTGTCATGGTAAAAAAATATAAATAATAATAATAATTTAAAAAGGGCTACGATTTCTTCCCAGCAAGCAAACACACAAACAAACAAACACAACAGACAAACCAAATTTCTCTTTAGAAATCTTGTTTGTTGTCATGTGACAGTACAAAGCAGGGCAGGCCCATTGACTAAGAAGAGCAATCAAGGGACCTGCATGCTTGCCTGGGAATATCTCCGCTCATGAAAGTGTTTGGAAGACATCAAGGGGTGTTTCAAGAGGGTAAGGTAACACGTTATTGTTTGATAACCTATTTTTTTTTTTTTTTTATCTTATCAGGCAGACTGGCGGTTGTCTTGTTTACTCTGTCGAATGCAGAGGCAGCTGTCCATGACCAATTCTTATCGCAGCTTGGGGGAGATTGCTGAGCAGAGATTTCGTCTCAAACGCCCAGGTGTTGAACCACGCACTCGCCTCTCTGCACTGTGCACGCACTGCACTTTATTAAGTATTATGAAGAGGCACTCCTTGATTGCAACACACACACACAGATCGCACAGAGCTGAGTCTGTGCCTGGGGGGAGTTGCAATGTAATAGATCTGTAGGGTCCAAGGATCCCGCAGTGAAATCTAAGCATGTGAACGACATCTTAGTTCCATATGAATGTTGTTGTAGGCTAGGCATTCTTTTTCTTTTAAGGCGAGTGTTCATTTCTTAGTATTTAGTGTTTGCTTTATTCTATTTTAATAGGTTTGAATGATACATTGACCACAGGATCATAAAGGCGTTAGGGCATTCTTATAAAAATGTTGCTAAGCTTAGGGTCTAGAGTTTTTAATGGGAGATTTCACATGAACTGATTCACTTGCGATTCAGTCCTTTAGCCTCCAACCAAACAAGGGCCTATTGGCTAAATAAACTGTTTGCTAACAAGTACATATGGCACTAGAAATTGAGATTGTGTAATGCTAAAGTGAGCAATCTTTCTGTCCTTCAACTTCCTTATTAAATGCATGCAATCCATTTTCACAGAGATGTACATTTAAAGCAAGGTGCTTGTGCAAGTAGCTCTTTAAAATGTCCCCTGTGTGAATTAGAGATGTCATGGTTGTTTGCTGATAATCTGTAGCAACGGGCTGATTGTTTAGTCATTGCTATTGTTTAATTAATATTGAGTACCCAGCCTCTGTTGAGTCTAAACTGACATCTTTTGACTGCAGGACTGAATTACAGGTAAGAAAAACGCTCGTACAATTCAAAATAAAGGTCAACTTCACTCTGTTTAGCAGATACCCATGCTTTCCCATGCTCTAACATTCCACTTTTGTCATGGTTTGCCCAGATTTACCATACTGGTCGGTCCTATACCATTCTTCCACTCTGCTGTAATACACTAAGGCAGTATACAAAGGCACTAAAGGGATGCATTCACAGTCCCGGTGTTTGAATAGAAACTGTGGAGCTCCGCTTACCGATCCAAAGAGCTTTCCTTTCTTGCTCATGGCTAAGTACAGCCCGGTGTTGACAGATTTGATGGCGACCACTCCCACGCTCACGGATCGGATTTCCATTACACCTGCAAGGGGAAGAAAGGGAACACTTTAGCGCAATGAATTATTTCACTGACGATGTTGATATCATTAGATATAGTTAATAGATAAGAGGTTTCCGAGGCTGATGCAACGTGGTGTCCCGTAACAGACAGGCTCCATAACTGATAGCTATAGCTATCAGGCCTCAGGATGTTGTTGTTGTTGTTGCTAATAACAACCTGGCTCTCATAAATAACTTCCAGAAACCTACAGAGATGTCCCACTGTGTTCAGGTTTGCCACAACACTATATATTTACCTAGCAGGGTCCCATTTACCCCTCCAAACCACCTGTTTAATGTTTTTAAGTCCGGAAAACTTCAGTCAAATGAAATTTGTGATAATATTGCAATGCTAAAGATCTAGGATCTGTTACAACAATCAATGATGTGTCTAATAAAAGGAATAAAATACAGCTGTACATATCAAGGCTGCTGGTGACACTATAATCCCACAAGACCAAAGCCACTAGAACATCTGCATACTCCAAACTAAATTATAAAAGCAAAGAATAAAAAGATCTTGAATGGAAGAAAAAAATGGGGACCAGTGATCATACAGCTAGGGCAAAGGGGTAAGAAAATGCATTTTGAAACCTTGGTTTTAATCACAATGAGACAGCAAAGAGAATCGCAAACTGAAGCAGCTGGCAGGAAACTGTGGGGCATGTTCGCTTGTTTACTGTTCAGCAGAAAACATCGCCTGATAGCCACTTAGAACCGTTCCAACCCACTCCTCCTATCTGTGTTGTATGATCATGCAGGTTACTTGTTTCCTTCAAATCCATGAAGAGGATGATTAGAAATTGTCTTATCAGATCCCGTGCTTAAGAAGCTCTGTCGCACTGTTGTGGCAATAGAACCTTATTGAGGCGATGGGGAATTGAATAGGTGATAATTCACTCCATCAGTCACACAGCTGTTTGGAACCAGACTCTTTCAGAAGAAACGGCCCTGATGAAACTTTTATCGTCTCACTCTGTCCCTAGTTACAGGCAACGCAAACAGACTTTCAAACAGATTCTTCAACAGATTTTTTTTTTTCTGTAGCACTTTTATTACTTAAAGCATCAAGTCAAGGTGTCTGATGAATGCGTGTTTCACTTGGAGTCGAGCGGTAAAAAGGAAACATGTATGAGTGCTGATTGAGATGTGGACACCAGTCCAATAGGAAATGACTTGAGTCTGAACACACGCAAATTCAGCCTAAAGCTAGCTGGTCTCAGGCAAGGAAACATGTTTTTTTCTTGATTAACTGTTAACAAAGAGCTTCCGAACATCAAGCAGAAAATATATAGAAATCTATAAACTCATTTTGAAAAGTCTTTCCGCACCTATATCTAAAATCTTATAGTTAATTTCCTGAGACGTAGCCTTCATAAGGCAGTAATAAAAAAAAAAGTGTCTGCACCATCTCAATCTCTATTTGTATCTCTAAATAAATGCACAGAAAGTATACATACATGCAAGCACCCCACCCTCAGTGATACATGCACATCCCTGTGGATATCATTAGCGTGGAATTCAATCACAACTCTTCTAATATAAACCCAATAGAAGGGTGTGTGCGGGGCTCACATGCTGTACAGACACTTTTTTTCTAACTGGAACAACTTGCTGCCTCTCATCAGCCACTGTGAATCTAGGTTGGAACTGAACCAGCCACCCAGATGGTGAAAGAATTTACAGTCTGGCTTTTGCCAATCCACAGAGCCACGCAACCCACTTACAGCTCCTTACTGAACAATACCGGACTTAAAGGGACCTCTGTGGCAAAGAAAGATGAAAATCAAGAAAAGAGAAAATCAGAGATGACAAGATACAGGCGAGCATAACTGACATCTCCTAACAAGCCTTCATCTTTGAGTTCTTCAGCCAGTATCAGATCTTGACATAATTACATCTTCAAATTAAAAACAGTACAGGGACGTGGGACCATTGTGAGAGCTCAGGGGCCCGTTGCAGCTCAGCAATGTGGGATGGTTGTTTGCTTTCGTGTGATCGTGATCTCTCGGAGAAGATTGTGCATCAAAACAGTTTCAGCGGGAGGCAGGGTGTGTTAAAAGTTAAACATGGAGGCGAGGCTGTGTGGAGAAGGGAGGGGCGGGGTGGTTTCGTTGATCTGAAGCTGCCACTCAGACCATCTTCCTTGGCTTTTTCACACTGCTATCAGCAGCTCCTCCAAGATCTTTTTGAACAGTCTTGACCCGTGAATAGGACAAGGGCCCGGGACTGTGAATGTGATCGCCCATGCATGCAAAGTGATGTCATCTTCCTTCACTGTTTTTTTTTTTTGTTTTTTTTTTTTTACGCACAGATAAAAGAGATACATTTTTGCTACATCTTCAGCTGCTCCTGTGGTACATGCTGTTAAACAGCTGTGTTGGCAAGATGTAAGATGTGAGACCTTTCGTGAGACAGCAGTCTTTTTTTAAACATCAAAGATGCAGTGGCCTATACTGTTTTTTTATATTAGAAGGTTGTTCACTTATACACCTGTGGGCTCTATTTTAATGATCTAAACAGGGAGAGATCTAAATACCACCACTCTTCAATCCTTCAAGGGGTGATTTTTAGAGCCCCTTATTAACATTACTGTTATTGTATTAATCCCCTTTAGGGCCATCTAAATGCAACATGTGATTAAATGATTTTTTCCAGGCTCATTTTAAATTACCATATCCTGGTCAGCCAAGATGAGAATTGGATAAACAGGATAATCTGGAATTGGATAATCAAGAGGATGGATAGACCTTCTCTCCTCTACAAACTGGTAAACCTTCTGGACAGGAGTGGAGCCCAAGTTAAAACTGCCAGAACCAAACCTCTGGATTAATAAACCATCTCTCTCTCTCTCTCTCTCTCTCTCTCTCTCTCTCTCTCTCTCTCTCTCTCTCTCTCTCTCTCTCTCTCTCTCTCTCCTCCCTCTCTCTTCAGCACTGTGAATGGTGCCACCTTTAACAAGCCTTAAATATTCATTGACAAAAATTTGGACCTGTTAAGCTTTGACAGGGCATGACCTAAGCTGCCCTCAGTCCTGACGGCTTTTAGCTGAAAGCAATGTCTGTAGATGTTTAGTCAAGTGTACACTTTTTTTCTTTCTGTGGAAAAGAACGACTCCTCCCCATTTCTTTTTCTTTCTTTCTTTTTCTCTTTCTCTATTTTTTATTTTTTTGGAAGTGGGCCCATCGTTAGATCATTCAGCCTTTTCTGAGCTAAAAAAACAAAAAAAAACAACAAAAGGAAAAAGGACTGACAGGGTCCCGTTGTCAGCTTTTGTTTGGGGGGGGGGTTAGAGTCACTGTGTGGTCCCCCCACCCTCCAGAGAATTCAGCCCAGTCTGAGAGCTCATTCTTGGGTAACACACTGTGAAGTACTCACCTGGGAGTGGGCTGAACAATCTATTCGGCAGCGGCACACAAAAAATGAAACAAGAAAAAAAGAGAGAAAAGAGAAGGGGGCAGAGTTAGGGAGCAAGATTAAAGAAAAAAAAGGAACTGGTGATTTTCTTTCCCCCCTCGTTTCCTGGGCCTTCCCTCCCCATTCTACACTTCCATGTTAGCAACCAGCAGGAAGCCTGGGAACCCGGAGGATTCTACTGGGGTCCGCCCCTTGATTGACAAACCTTTTCAATGAATTTCACAGTTTGCCTGGTTTCCAAAACAGAGAGAGACGTGTTTCTTTTTTTCTTTCTTTTTTCTTAAAAATACCTCTTTTCATGTTGATTCTGCACCACTGTGCCTAATGGCTGTTACTAGCACCTTTGATCTGGGCTCCCTTTAGAACAAGCCACTCTGGCGAGCGTGTGAGTCTCAGTGAAGCCCCTTAGTTCAGCCAGCGCCTGTCTTGTCTTAGCCCTGCTGAGTTTATCTCTGTCGCCTTGATAAAGGGAGACAATAGACCCCACTTGGCTTCTTCCAAATGCTTTTTTATGAGCGCCTGGTGCTTTTTAGCCCCCGTCTAGACCCACTGAGCCCCACTGTGAAAGAAAGGAAAACTAAAGAGAAGCTTAACTTTGTCTCAGTGGCTTCCACCTTGTTGGTCTGGGGAATTTAATGGGTCAGGAGAGACTGTCTTTTTAACTCTCCCTAGGCGGGTGGAGGCTATTCTTGTTAATCTTTGGCCATATTAATACGACACAGACTTACTTGCTCCATAACCAGTGTGTTAGCAGAGCTGTCACTGACAGACCCTTCTTACAGAGAGCCCACCTGGGGCACAAGCACCTGCCTCGAGCCATTGACTCCTTTGTGTGAGACGCTAAGCTTGTTGGTAGCGGAGACATTACAAACACCCTCCACTTTACTGGGTCCAGTTTCTACATCTGGGGGGAAGAAGGTGAAAGTGGCAGGGGTCAGGGTGTATTTGACTGGTACCCGATCCCAAGTCAAAATTCATGGGATTCTAACAGAATTCATTCTAGTTTACTTTCATGTGTGTATTCAAATTGGATTGCAAAATTTCATCTTTTTTTTTTTTAATCAAATGCATTAAGACAAATTGTGTATGCAGAAAATTCCTGAGCTTGAAGAATGCAAAAGTAATGCCAACTGCATGAATTCAAGAAGACAAATATAGCCTACGATCACGCATGCTGCAAGTGAGAGCCTTAACTGCTGTGCAAAAGAGCCAGACTCTTCTGCAGGTGTGGTATTGGAGCTTTAAATCTACATTTCACAGACAGAGGCCAGAATCTGTAACACAACGCTGACTGTAACACCACTTGATGAAATGTCAGCCTGGTATAACTTTATTATTTACTTCTTCCTACTGCAAGAAGTGCTGGTGAATAATCAATAGCCCTGTTCCTTTGACACAGTCGCATCCTCCTGCCACTGCCAGCACATGCAGGGCGGTTAACAGATCGTCTCTTGGGTTTGGTACATCTCATTAGCCCTGACTGGATTGCGAGGAACTTGTTCCGAGCTGGGAGCTCCCTGGCTGTGAAAGGAGTTCCTAACGCACAGCGACACATGGAGGAATCCCTGTGGTGTAACTTAGCGACGTGGAGGAGAAAATGCTATCAGCAGCAGGGGGAGGGAATAGGTTGAGTAGACAAAAAAGTTCCTCCTGTCTTCCCTTCCTTAAGGGATAGGATATTGACATATCAGAATACCTAATTCCTTACCTGTTTAATATTCTGTTATGAGTGTTTGGTATAATAACTTAGGCTTAATGACTAATGTAAAAGCTTAACAACTAATGTATTTTTTTCAACTACTGGGACGTAACTTCTGAAAAGATTCTTAAAAGATGGGGGAAAGCACATCACTGTGGCCCTCAAATAAGTTACTTTTCTGAAACATTTTAATAATGCAATGTTATGAAAAAGTAGATTCAACGTACGTCATCCATAACTTCAACACAGAATTATAAACCCTTTGAAACTCGAATGCCTTCATTAGTGTTTCTTACATACTGGTACAGATTCTGTTTACCCAGCTTCTATTCCCAGACTGGGCTTGGTCTAAATCAAGGGTTTTTTTGTGGTGATATCAGGATATTACTTCACCTTGAACGATCAAACTGTTTTCATTGGTTGTCATTTTGGATCAGACTTATCCCTTGGGTGCTATGAGGTTAAATGTTGAGAGCACAAGTGATGGCAGTTCATTCAAAATAGCGCCCGCAAAAAAACTTGCTTAACCTCCCTTTTCTATACATCTGCACTCACACCTGCTCAAAACATTCCTGCAAGAATGTTAAAAAAAAACATTGCGGTAAAATCTCAAGACTTGAAGGAACAGAAGCACAGGCTTCCACGGTGGCTTTCCCTGCCAGTCATCCTTTGGCACCTGAGAGGAACAAGCTGAGAGAGCAGGGCAGCAGGTTGGATGCAGCCAGGGTTGCTTCTCTCTCTCCCTGTGCTGCTGTGTAAGTAACTTGTTGCATGAGCCACAAGTCTCATAGAGGGTGGGTGGTTTCAATAAATCATCTCTGTATTTGAGACTAAATAGCAAACTCCCAGGCTCAGAGACACAAATGTTGGTTTTGAACCACACAGCTGTGCTTGTCAGGAGTTTGCCTGGAATCAGCGATGTGGCAGACAGAAGCTCGTAAAAGAGATTATAAAGTTTTACAGTGTAACTGTCAATTCCTGTAAACAGGTGACATTAGCCAAACCATTAGCGTAGCACCTCCAGGCTTTCAGCAATGACGTCCTTGAGTCTGTGCCATTTCAACCTTCTTTGGTCACTTTATTTTAGTGGTCCTTTTTGAAAACGTATGCACAGCCACCTTACTAACTGTCTCACAAACATTGCTCACATGTAGTTAATATGTATTTACTCTGTTGTATGTCACTGTCACCCCTATGAAGTTTTATGGGAGCTCAGTATAGTTGGCAAATAATGTGCCAGGAGGGTAGGCCTGGGCTTGTCTTGCAAACAAAATGATTAATTCAAGTATGCACTGTGTTTGTTGGTATTGCCAAAGTTGTGTTTGCAGTTTTAACTGAGCTTTTAAAAAAAGAAAGCGTTTTTAAATTTCATTTGACCTCAACTAGAGTTAAAAAGCACAAGTGCCTATTGAAATCTCCACTAACCAGTTTCTGATTTAAATCAGCAGACCAGCAGTTCCCACTAAGGTGAACCAGGTTTTTCACCATTATTTTTAAAAGAAATAATGCCTGCCTGCAAAAACCTGGTCCACTGCAATGGTCATTTGGGTATGCTGGCTAACACACACACGCACAGGGCTGCAGACGATCACTCGCTGTTTTTATTGCTGCCAGGGTTTACTCGAGTTGAATTTATAGAATATAGGGTTTCACGTGTTCACCCATTAAAAAGGAGCAATCATGGCTCAAAAACAGTTAGGCAGTTTTACCATAAAAGTCAGCGATGGCAGAAATATATATCATTATCGCATCTATCAATAAAAAAACAATTACCAGCAAGTGACTCAATTTGACAATAAACCCTTATGTAACAAGGTGGCTACAGAACTGATTAGCAGCATGGAGCAATTATTAATCATGCCATTAAGGTACCATATCTCTCAGCAATATAAATGGCTATAATTGACTGTATTTTATTATGCTGCCCGGGGAACAAGACTATTAGCAAAGCAATAACTCTTCCAGGTGACACGCGGATGCTGATTTTCAATTTTTTTTTAATTGCATTTGCATATTATCATCTTGTTCTTTCCTTATATCCTTGTAAAAGAAAATAAACAATGCTGCATGAAGTGTGCACAGGGCTCAGTGCAATCACACGGCCTGTTGTCCTATTTCACAGAGGCGGGCCTGATCACTGAGGCACTTTAATGAGCCGCTCTGTCAGTCACAGAGAGGCTGAGTCAGGCTGCCTCCCACAGCGAGGTATTCAGGGGGCAAGGTGGCTGGACACGGGGCAGAAGGGGAGGCATATTTCACCAGGGAACACTTTCTCAAAGCCTTTTCACTAAACAGTAGCACTTAATAGTAAAGGAACTCCATGTCAAATACCGCCAAACATCAACATACATATAAATATATGTAGAAACTTACAAGCACGCAGTACATAAATAGACAAATACACAGACATACACAGCCAACATACATGTGTGCATATATATATATATATATATATATATATATATTATTTAAAAGGCTAAGAAAAGCTATCTTTTTTGGGAACTACATAAGTGTTTTTTTTATGTAATAGGAGTGTAGATGCTGTATTTGTATGCATATACCCAGCATGTAAAGCTCACATCATGTTCATAAGCCGTTGTCCAGCTGCTGCACTGAACACAGCAAGACACTTTGCTCACATTCAATTCAAGAACAGACCCTTGTACAGTACGCTCACTGCCGTACAGGATTCGTATTTACTAGTCTAAGGTGATGTTACATGCTGATCAGAAGGAGATGGAAGGTGCTAAGGATCGTTAGAGCATGCATGAATTGAAACATTTCTCTGAAAATAATGTTTATGCTGGAATAGAAAAAAAAATAATGTGAATGTTCTACTTACAAAATAAAAAAAAAGGTGCCAGCTTCTTTTTAAATGACACAAGTAGCCGTGTATTTGGAATGTGTCGTGTATTTGGAATGTAATCGCAAAGTTACCGTATATGCCATTACAGTGTAATTGCAGCACATGTACAGACACTTAATGGACTGTGGTAAGACATTAGCGACAGCATGGCACAGAGTAGTAAACCCACACAGCTTGTTGTTTTATATGAACCCTTGATTACAGCAAGGCAATCATATTGAACCCCTACATCTGCATTGAATCTGCAAGCCTGATGATCAAGTTCTTAATTCGGAACCCCTATTTGGCTGACCTTCATTTTTTGCATCCCAGAGGAGTGGAGAGCCCCAGCGATCGCCAGTGCATAAGGCTATACTGTTACCCAAGCAGACAAACACTTTGGTACAGCTCCACTGTGAGCAGCCTTTATGTTCTGCTCCTATTGAATGAACGCTTAGGGGAATTAACAGGACCCTTCCGAGAGCCATTAGAGCAAATTAGAGGGATCCAGTTTCCTGGATAGCGTCACTGGCCGGTATGTGGAGAGTGTGAGAAAAGGGTCAGGCAGGGACTCGGGAGACTAGGAAAGGAAAGGTTCACGGCCAGCTCCAGAAACAAAGGACCTGTATATGGGAACCACTGCCATAGCCTGGCTCATGTGAAACAGGACTGAAGAAGCCATTGCCATAGCCTGGCTCATGTGAAACAGGACTGAAGAAGCCATTGCCATAGCCTGGCTCATGTGAAACAGGACTGAAGAAGCCATTGCCATAGCCTGGCTCATGTGAAACAGGACTGAAGAAGCCATTGCCATAGCCTGGCTCATGTGAAACAGGACTGAAGAAGCCATTGCCATAACCTGGCTCATGTGAAACAGGACTGAAGAAGCCATTGCCATAGCCTGGGCTCATGTGAAACAGGACTGAAGAAGCCATTGCCATAGCCTGACTCATGTGAAACAGGACTGAAGAAGCCATTGCCATAGCCTGGCTCATGTGAAACAGGACTGAAGAAAGAGCACTTCATCCAAATGATGTTTCTTTTTTTTTAAGTGATTTTTTTTTTTTTTTATCTTTCCCATATAAAAGTTTCCCATACTAAAAGCAAAAGTGTAATACAGTGCAGTGAAATCATAGTAAAACACAGGGAGGCATTGTGAAGCCCAGAGAGGTATGACAAAGCCTATTAAAAGGTATGGCATTGCAGATCGAAATAAACATGTTGTACTGATTCTTCTTCTTCTTCTTCTTCTTCTTTCTTCTTCTTCTTCTTCTTCTTCTTCTTATATTGGGTGGTGTTGACAAAAGGGACAATATGTCAGCCTCTGTTGAAAAACACGTGTGACTATTAATAGAGATTTAATAACTATGTAGCTCCGACACGGTTTAGATCATTAATACAAACTTCTGTATGTAAATACACCTTACAGACTGAAGTCTACCCACAAACTCATACAAAACAACTCATTTACAAAACACTCGGAAGTCTAGACAAAACTAAAACAAAGAAGCTAGCGTTGGTATTTTCACAAAATGTTTATAGAATTTAAATTTTGAGTGAGTAAATGGGAAAACAACCAAAATGTGTCTTTTGTCCCTTCTAAGGCCAACATACTGTAAGCAGTGCTTGTATTTAATACCTTTTAGGTAAAAGGAATACAATGAAACTGTCTACAAGTAGCCATCACTCAGCCAGTACAGAGGTTTAGGTCACTAAATATCTCTCTGTCTCTCTCTCTCTTTCCCTTTTCTCTTGCCGGGCTGTGTATCAAAGACACTTCCAGGAGCAGTCCAGCCCCCTGCAGGGAGGAAATGTTTCATTAAATCACAGCTTGGCTGATAAAGGGGAAATCCATTACACCAGCACCGCCACTAATTAGAGGTCAGCCTCATCATTCACACACGCCTCAGAGAGAGAGAGGAAAGGAGGGGGGAAGAGACGAGGTGGAGAGGCAAGAGAGTGAGAGCAGACGGGGAAGAAGAGAGGGAGAGGAGATACAGAGAGGGGATGGAGGATGGAGAAAAGGGGGAAGAGACCTGGACAGAGGAGTAAAGAAATGGAGGACACAGGAAAAGGAGGGGGAGGCAAGCGAGTGAGAGGAGAGGGGGAGGGAGGGAGATGGACAGAAAGAGGAATGGGAAGAAGAGCAGTACATCAGACTCCACTGTATCCGTGTTTTTATAATTTGTGTTTCAATAATCCGTGCGGTTTAATACCCTACATTATCAAAATGCATTAGTGCAGAAATCATCTGATTTATGCAGAAGCGGGAAATTGCTGTACACTAGTGCAGAAATCGGATGGCCATCATTTAATTTCATTCAATTCAATTCAATTGAGTACAGTACAGTGCAAGCCAATGGACAGTACTGTATTGTAGTTACTGAAACCAATGACA
This sequence comes from Polyodon spathula, assembly GCF_017654505.1. Taxonomy (NCBI): domain Eukaryota; kingdom Metazoa; phylum Chordata; class Actinopteri; order Acipenseriformes; family Polyodontidae; genus Polyodon; species Polyodon spathula. Next base: position 17,307,446 of record NC_054559.1, read on the forward strand.
AGAGAGCAGAAAGCAGACTTAAGCCTCTCTTAGTCTGGCAGTCTTAACAGGAAGCGCAGTTACGACAGTTAAAGACAGAGAAGATCAGTGACTTTTGTAAACCAGCTCTCTCTGCCTCTGATTGTGAACAGTATCTATTTTGACCATTGTTGGGACATTGTATTTTATTTGTATGATTGCATTTTTGGAGTTTTCAATTAATAGCGTGGGTATTTCCCAAACAGTAAACTCAATTTTGGCTAATCTGTGTTTTTCACTAATTCGGGCTCAAATCGCTCCCACTCGGCACTGAAATCAGGGGTCTACTGTAATACTAAAAGATTCAAATTTAGCCTTCAATGAAGGGGAGAAGAGCGAGAATGAGAATAAGAGAGAGAAGCGGGTGGGAGGTGAGGTAAGACCAGAGTACAGGACTATCTAAAGTACAGGTACAGGAAGTTTGTGTCGGTCCACCCCAAATTCAGACTGAGACTCGGGGAGCCAGACCTACTGTTTCAAACTAATAATCAATCTGTACTTTGTGACTGCAGGGTTACTGTTTAAAAGCTGGGAGTTTCATCAGGGAGGGTCCACACTGACTCACACCTCCTGCAGTTTCCTATACTTAAGACAGGTGTGTGGAGCACAGTATCAAAAGACAGGGATTAATTTCTGAGGTCATTTCTGAGTGCCACTAAATTGAGCGTATATCAAATCTGTAGTTGGTTTGAGGTCCAGACTTAGGCTTTCAGAGTAAAAACAGAGCCAGACTTCTTTTTAATTCAGTGCTTTTTAGTATTCACCATGTATTACTCCTCATATTTAACATATTAGTCATATGCATTTGACATTTATCACCTTTTCCCATGTTTACCTTGTTTTTCACTGTACAGGCGATCCCCGACACTTTGACTTATGACGTGACTTTCAGGAACCAATTGTGTTGTAAGTGTGAGGACTGCCTGTACTTTACAATGCTTACCTATGCATACCTATCACTATGTTTTATTAAACTGCTGTTTTCACGTTGGGAAAAACTTATAGGAAGGACCTTAAACAACTGTGGCTTTCGATGCTGTAGAAGCAGCTGAAATGGGTGGGAGAAGAACTACATTCTGGGAGGAATTTACAATGTTTCACTCCAGTTTGCTTTATTTCTTTAAGACACCGCTGCTTATGTTTCAGAGAGATTTGCATAATTGAACACAAACACAAGACTTGTTTACGTCTGCTTCTTCGACAGACGTTTTGACTAGAATCATTTAGCTTTGTCTCTTGAAACCTTGGGGATTCAATGTTAGTCTGGAATTGATGCACTACCTTGAATGAATAACAATTTTGAGAGTTCAATTCAATCATTCATTGAAAACCATCAAAAAATGGAAATGTAGTGAATTTATCTTAAACACGTTGTTTTATTTGCAACAGTATCCCGTGTGATGAGTGCATGTAGTGGATATTAGTAAACAGTAGCTACAGTGTAACTATGTATGTGTCATCAATGCACCTGTATTTTAACAGGACATGTTTTCAGATCAGACATTTTCAGGGCATGAGAAAGCATAGGGGCCTGACCTTGGCAGTGGGCTTGGAGCAGTGGTATGGAAATGTCTATGGAAATGCGTCTTGTCTGACCTGCCCCAGACCCCTCAACTCTCTGATTTCCATTATTGAAATGAGGTCGCAGACAGGCACTGGGGTCGCAAGGGGTTGTAGCCAACAAAACACATCCGTACATTTTCCTCGGCATGCACACCTACTCCCTGTATAGGTCTCGCGTGTGTAGTTTTGAAATGAATCTGTTTTCATTTGAAAACATGATATCTAGTACCGCGCTAGGATACTGGAGAGTGAAATCGTTGCTCACATTTTCAGGGCCTTATGCCCAGTCAGTAACCAACTCCCTTCTCCACCTAACGACTGACATGCAGCTGGTATGACACTTGACCCCAGAAACAGTGCTGAGGTGAGAAGACCCGTCACGTGCAAGTGCCACATATTTCCTGGAAGGCAAGGCAAGCAGACTGAGAACTTTCTTTTACCTACTGGAGCACCATTTTTTTTTTTTAACAAAATACATATTTGCAATATTATGATTTTATTTTATTGTGCAATTATAAATACTCTTATAAGTGCCATGCTCTAATAAATAGAACTGTTAATGTCAAAAATCCATATAACACCTGTTATAACACCTGTATATATGGTTATTTATTGCTCATTACACATGTTACAGCACTTTATAGATGGGTTACTCATTGTTTATAACACTTGTTCTAGTATATTTATAGACTGGTTATTCATTGTGTGTAAGAGATCTTACACGGAACTGTTTTTGGAAGCTCTTTGCCATATTGTTTGTCTTATATTTTGGAATTACAGAAGTATTTAAAAGCAGTAAACCATAAAAATAAAAAAAAAACAGCCAGATTTTTTCTTTGATGGACCCCTTATAAAAATCTACTGTGTACACAGTGTAAAACTCTGTGAAAAAGGCATGGTAAATTATAGTCACAGCCAGGAAAAGCCAAATTGCCTTGCAGATTTCCCGTTGCAAGCTTTTCTTAGGGATCCTTGCGTACTTACGCTGAGGTTTTTCTTCTCTTTCCAATGTAGCGCTGCTCCTTCAGTGTAAACAGCATGTGTTCATTGTTTGTCCCCCCTCGGGGAAATGCTTTCCAACACAGTTTCTGCTATCCTCTCAAGACCATCCATCTGCTTTATTTAAACAATTAGACCTCTGCTGAGGTCTGATCCTAATTAAAGACAATTGAAAGAAAATGCAACATCTTTTTTGATTTACTTCCGTACGAAAGGAAACACAGCCTGACTCACACAATAAGCACACTGGCTTGCTCACACACAGGCACATGGTCTCGAAATTTACAAACCTAGGAAATTAACAACCCATCATATCCATTCAGGGGCACTTAAACATTCTTAAGTTGTTTATTCTCTAGTTTTGAAATGGGTGTTAAAAACAAGTGGTGCAACTGACAACATAGGGGGGAAAAGGCTTTATAAAAGCCCTACTTCTCTTCTCCTGTCACGGTGGTGTGATGTCATTGGCGTGCTTGTCGCCAGTGGCTCATGGCTGTTGAACTCAAGCACTACATCCATTGCACAGAAAGCACAGGGCAGAAAACAACAGGTGAAACCAGGCCAGCAGACTGGCACTGCTGCCATGGAACTGGCGCCTGAGGTCATGTATAGTATTGTATTATTATCATTATTGTTATGAGTACTATGGTACATACTGATGCCTGATTCCACTTTGTTAGCCACAATATAAATGTGGGCGCTACATTCTCAAAGGTCTTTACTCCAAAGTGTCGTGTGCACGATTTTCCCAGAAAGGAAGAGTGCACTCAGTAAAGTTACCAAACAAGACAAAAAGACCCTTAATGATGGGTCAGCGAGGAAATTATTTATCATTTTCAATTTTAATTGGTGGTGTTTTGTTTCTGGTTCAAAACTGAACTTAACTGAAATGGAACGTTAACTTGAAGTTAACCGGACCAGGCACCCTATATAATGCGCCTGTGCAATCTGGCGTCTTGCCCATTGCGAATGAAAAGATTTCTGTTAATGTTTCTTGCAAATTTTCACAAAATACTTTCCCTCCTTCATCATAACCCTCTTACGACCTGTTCCACATTGGCATTACTGTTTCGGTTTGAGCTGCACAAGTTTGCTTACTGCGTTGCACCAAGGTTTTTAAGCCATCATTGATCCACGTGAATCTTCAGTGCTATTTAAACCAATAGCTTGAGAACGTTAATGCACTGGTGAATCTACTGAACACCCTCTTGTGGAAGGAGTGAGCTGGCAGTCGTTCAGCAAAGTGCCGGCAGTAATTGGAGCAGGTGGATAGAGAAGGACAGCAGCGTCCTCAATACCGGCTCACACCTCGCGAGCGGCAGCCAGCCAGCCTGAGCCTCTCCCCAGTCTGATCACCTTCTTTATGATGGCTTAGCGTTATCTCCCCAGCAGAGGAAAAGTTCACTGTGTGGGTGTGAAGCCCAGGGCTGTGATTTACACACACTTGACAATTAGAAAGCATAGCATTTAAAGTATAGGGCTGTATAACTGGGCTGTCAGACACACTTTTTGGAATGCGGTAGCTGTTATTTATTGCTTTGATATATTGAAAGTTTGTCTGTAACACAAACACACACACACACACACATATATATATATATATATATATATATATATATATATATATATATATATATATATATATATATATATATATATATATAACTGTATAATACAGTGTGTTATAGCGGTGTCTAAAACTTGATAAGACGTCTCATAGCTAACATATTCTGAAATAAATATTTCCCTTCCGTGTGGAAACTCACGAATGACTAAACAAAAAAGGAAACACAGCTGTCCCTGGGGTTTGGCTGTCCCTGGTACAGCCAAACCCCAGCTGTATAAATGCTGTTGCCACTCATAATATTAGAAGCACGTTGTTAGTGCCTGTGTGCTCCTTATTCCAATTACTCCACTGCTGCTGAAACACTTGTCCCTGGGTACCACACCAATGAAGAGGACTTCCCCCCACACCCCCGGGGAAAGGCCCCCCCCCCCCCCGGAACAGATTGCTCTTATTATTTCACCACTAATGCTGAAGTAAAGTCCTTATCCGGAAGGATCAAAGACAGGGTTATTTTTGATTTTTCAAGGACTGAAGTGCCAGCAGTGTAACCCGATCGGCTCCCAAAACGAGAACATGCACATTAACACCTCAGTCATGGGGCGCCCCGAGACAGCGCTCACAAAACAATGCCCAATCCGGGCAGGCTGAGCAGTAAAATAGCACTGCTGGGTGACAGCACTGCAAACATTCCTGTATTTCTTGCGACTCTCACATATTGTTACTGAACTAGTAAATGCTGTATTCTACTCCGTACTGTGTTAATAACAGGGTATATGGGATGTGCTTAAAGAGCCAGCGTAGAGAGAATGGGGGGGAATCTACACTCGATAAAGCTAAGCAACCCTTATACAAGTTTACCATGGTATTTTTGCATTTTTACCAGGCTTTTGCCATGGTAATTCCATGGTTTATTAATATGCTTTACCATGCCTCACTGCTCTTTACATTGCTTTCCTATGCTTTACCATACTTTCACTGTGCTTTATTACGCTTTGCTATGCTTTTACTATGGTAAACTTTTATAAGGGAAGCACCTTGCACTACAAAAGTTTACACTTATGTACACTTAAACAGACCCCGTTGGCTTTCCAGTTTGTTTACTCTGTGCTCCTGCTACAACCTGAACCAAACGGTGTCAGTTATAATCATAACGTGTCACAAGGAATTCGCTTACATTTGACATATTTTCACCTTTAGGTGACAACTTTCTGAAGCACATAATGCAATATTTTTAAACACTTTTATTTTATTCACAAAGTAGACTAGACTTTGCATTAAAAGGATATATCATTTACATAATATCCTCTAGGTGTATGGTTCTATTGTAGTTTCTGTTCAGATTGCTAATTATTCCAGCGCAGGGAGTGAAAGGGAGGATTTGTTGTATATTATTCAAATTATTCAAATGTTCTAAAGTATTCTATGAATACATTTCTACTTCTTCTTCTTCTTCTTCTTCTTCTTCTTCTGAAACCTCCAAGGGTGAAAGATTATTTTATTTTCCCACTGGTCTCATCCAAACAAAATAAATATATGAATCATTGCAATGCTCATCTGTCTGAAACAAGAGACACAACCAGCTGCTTGCAAACACTGTATTAAAAAACCCTGGCATGCTGCAAGGTGGCAATATATTAAAGCACCCAACTTCCTCCATTCATGACTTTATTTCCTTAGGCTGAGCGCAGTGTCACTGCCTGGACCAGAGACAAGCCTTTGATTTTATTAATCCCCACACCCAAATTTCAACAGCCTGCCCTTTTAACTGAGATGTAAACCTCTCATAAATATGCCAAGGAGCCACATGTATTTCATAAGGGCAGACAAAACAAAGAACAACCTTGCCCTGCGTGCAATCAGACACTCATAATATTCTCTCTAAAATTCTCTCTCTGGCAAAAGCATAGCAAGTTGTAGTAAAGCATAGTGAAAGCATGGAAACAAAGGAGAAAAAAGCATGCAGTATCCAATACCAGGATAATAACTGACAAGAAATCGAGGCATTCACAACACTATTATTCAAAAGACAAAAGCAAAAATGTGTTCACAAAAACCTTTAAATACAACTCAAAAGGTGCCTTTGCAAACTGTTCTTACATGGTTATATGCACTGTTTTTGCATCTGGTTAATGGATGGTTTCCTTGTTTTATGGCGCTATCAAATCAAATGTGCCATGAAAGAGCTATACTTTTTGATTGAACCTCTCCTTCGTCAATGCACCTGTTGGAAAACAATATGTTGAAAAACAATGGTTTGGAGATTAATGAGAAGTGTGGTTAGAAACATACACGCTGCCCTGTGGTTTATCTAGGCTTCTATAAAACATATTTGAAAAAAAAAAAATTCACAATCAACTAAAATAATATATAGGCTATAATGCTGTTGCCAGGCGCTGAAAGGGTTAAGGACGCCTAGTGGAGGCCCCAGAGAAGGCTGTGACTGTGAAGAGAGGAGCTGTAACCCCATCCTCCCAGCCTACCCATTAAATACTACAAGCCCACTGAGTTGCAGGCGCACAGGCTCAATAATTCCAGACACGAGTCTGCTGAGATTGATACAGTTTTTTCCAGCGTCAATTAGCAATCCGTTGACTAATTTCTACTGTTTTTGCACCTGAGAGGCTGGGATTGTGGGCTGGAAAAAATGACCCAGGCTGTGGATGGGCGAAACTGTGTTGCCTGGAGTGGCAGTGAGCAAGCAGACAGGCAGGCAGGCAGGCAGGGAGACAGGCAGGGAGAAAGAAAGAAAGACAGTACCAGACCTATGTGTCTGAGTGTGTGCCTGTCTGTCTTTAAGTGCCCAGTCTGTGTCTGCGTGTGTCTGTGTGCTTGTGTGCGTGTCAGTGCCTGTTTGACTGTTTGTGTCAGTGTGCATGTGTCTGTGTCTAAGTGTCTGAGTGTGTCTGTTAGTTACCCCATGTGTGTGTGTGTGTCATTGAGTAAGTGTGTGTGTGAGTCTGTGTGTCTTTGTTAGTCTCAGTCTGTGCATAGACCCGTCTCCTGTTACGCTATTGTAATGCTGTACCACATGTCGGTGTGATTGTCATCAGGATTGGTTTCATTGTAACCACGGTTGGTACAGTAGTCTGGTAAACAATATGTACTGCAATAGAATGAAGTCTATCTGCAGGGAATTCAAGTGCAGACTGAAAACATACCGCACTTGTTTGGCCTGGCCTATTGTCAATGTTACTCGCAGGATTCCTGGCTCAGAATAAACCATAGTGTCTGGACCGGACTGTCTGAAGTTTTTCAACCTGATTTGCTTTGAGATGTTCAGGTCATGAAAGATGCTTGTGAAGTTGTTGTAATATTCATTGCTGTCATTCTGTAGGGTTTATAGTGTCATTGCCCTGGGTACATAAGAACATAAGAACATAAGAAAGTTTACAAACGAGAGGAGGCCATTCGGCCCATCTTGCTCGTTTGGTTGTTAGTAGCTTATTGATCCCAAAATCTCATCAAGCAGCTTCTTGAAGGATCCCAGGGTGTCAGCTTCAACAACATTACTGGGGAGTTGATTCCAGACCCTCACAATTCTCTGTGTAAAAAAGTGTCTCCTATTTTCTGTTCTGAATGCCCCTTTTTCTAAACTCCATTTGTGACCCCTTGTCCTTGTTTCGTTTTTCAGGCTGAAAAAGTCCCTTGGGACGACACTGTCAATACCTTTTAGAATTTTGAATGCTTGAATTAGGTCGCCACGTAGTCTTCTTTGTTCAAGACTGAACAGATTCAATTCTTTTAGCCTGTCTGCATATGACATGCCTTTTAAGCCCGGAATAATTCTGGTCGCTCTTCTTTGCACTCTTTCTAGAGCAGCAATAGGGCTTAACAGGGCAGCGATGCTAAGACAGCATAAAACATGCAGTACCACAGCAACCCAAAACATAAAGCTTTTATGAATCATATTGATGACAGTGAAGATGGATAGACCCTTTGGAGTTTTATTTTATACAGGCAACATTTTTTTTCCAGATACTATTCTGGAAATCTAAAGTCTAAAAGCACCGGAACCAGTGTGGTTTAATATAGTGACACAATACTTACAGGGGTCTTTTTAAATGGGAGACAAGACGGTGCAAGGACCCCACATTAAATACGATCAAATACATGAACCCCACAAACACAAAAATCTTTGTATTATTTATAATAGATTTAATGCAGCTTATTAAATACACTATGATATACAATAGTTAGCTTTCAAGACCTCTTTTTCAGGTGGAAGTGGACATTTAAAGAAATAGGTGCTGTGGTTTGTACTTTATTTATTTTAGTTTCTCTGTGAGTGACATATTAAAGCATGTATGAAAACAAAGTGGTCAGAAATTGGAAAGGAGCGGCGTTTGAGACCACACAGTACGAACCTCGTGGCAGCGCCACTCTTCTTACAATGGGCTAGGCGTTGCAGTATTTATGTAACAGGGTTCCTGGTGTGCATGTGAGCTCATGGTGCTGAATGGACAGCTCCTTGTCTCAGCTGAGTGTGGGTGCTTGTAAAAAATACTGTCCGTCGTGAAAGGTGAGGGCATCAATTGCTGTTAAGCCCTGTGCCGTCAAACCATTGCTGTTACATTAAATTATTTTCACGCTACAGTTTTATGGGAATGACTATTGTTTTTTTTTTTAAATGCATCAATATGCATATAGATGATTCCCACAGCCACATCGCTGTATTTCTTGGTATACCTCTGGATGGGGGAGTACCATTTAAGGCAGTCTTAGGTTGGTGTATAGAGAGAAGGGAGCATGACAGAGACAGATATTTCCTTCTCCTTTCCCCTGGCTGACCGACTCGTGTCACAGCTCAGCTGAGTTACACAGCTGTTTATTTGGTTTGGTCCCTGCACTCACCTTTAACTGAATGCTACATCTAAACATCATTAGAGCTCTTTTGAACACATATACGTTGTCAGTTCCACTGGCTTGTACTGAGTCCAGACAGGCAGGGATCAGCTAGTCTCCCGTGTCCCGGAATTCATAGCCTGCCTCGGGGGAAAGCTGTCAACGCATCCCCAAACCCAACATCCCTGCTGGAACTGGGACTAGCGGCTGCTGCAGAGCGAATCGCTCCACTGCGCAACAAGGGAGTTCATGAGATTAAGAGACTGGATAAGACTGCTGAGAGGATGAACCTGTATCGATAATGAATCCTGTTCAAAACCGTTTGTAATCACTGTGAGTTCAAACAGGGATATATACAGATGATATCCATAACTTTTTAATTCTGGTGGCAACAGTTACTGGAAAGGCTTTGCAACTAATAATTTAATTAACGGTTAAAGCGATGCAAGTACTTACAAAATTTCTGAGAGGCAGTGATCATAGTTTTATGCCTGCCGTTGAAGTCGTTTTTCTCACAATACCAGAAAACTTTGGCTACCATGCACTGATGATAGCTTTCATTTGTAAAAGCAAGCCTATCATTTTGTGAACTCATGAGCAGTCTTTTAAATTCCTTTTAGAAAGTGCAGACATCTTCAGAGTACCCTGCCCTCTCCCACTGGATGATAGCAGCTTGCGTTTAGCACTTTCTATTAAGTGTAATACATTAACTAGCACATGGTTCATTTTATTAAAGTCATTAAAAAGTTGCATCACACATTTCACTTGAAAACTGCATTAAACCTTTTCCTCAGCAGTTCCTCCTGCACTGCAGAAGGCACCAATTAAATACATACTGTCCTGGGTATGCAGCATCTATAACTATAAAGCAGCAGCACTAAAGAAATTCTGAAAGAAACTTAGTCAAACTGATGACAAAAAAGGTAAGGCGGTAAAGCAGTTTTTATTGAAGGCACTGAGAAAGACTTTCAGTCGCTTGTTAATAAATTCACTAAGTCTCTTTTAGTGTTTCTGAAAGTCTTTCTCTCTTTCTGTGTAGACCTTGAGAAAGACTTGCAAAGGAAATCCTTTCTCCTTGTGTTTGCTAAGTATATACAGCATGTTATTTAACATTTCCATAGCCCCCCCCCACCTCCCAGCACCGAGACTCGGGTACTCACTGTTGATGCAGTTTTTCCTGCGTGTGCCATCCACTTTGCCCGTCTTGTCCATGCGCAGGAAGAACTTGGTGGCGGAGTAGAGCCGGCGCCACCTCACGTCCCCCTCCAAGTGGTTGTAGCTTCGGGCATGTCGGTCCAGGTTCCAGGAGCAGTTGGCTCCCTCCTGCACCCTCGTGGGCTCAGGGCTGGGAAGAGCCCCACCAGGGCACCCCCCCAGGACGGAGCTGGTGGCCAGAAGGAGGGCGCAACACGCCAGGCACAGGGAAGAGGCACGAGGGCTGGCAGGGGAAGTAGAGGCAGAAGCAGCAGCAGGAAGAGGTCCGGCGGTGGGTGGCATCCATTTCCACATGGTCAAACTGCAGAGACAGTGCCCACATGCAAGCAGGACATACTGGGACTGAAACTGGTATAGCTGGGAAGAAGGAGAACGGACTGGAGACTGTTTCCCACAATACTTACAAATGAGAACTGAGCACCCATCACCCTACAAAGCCATTGGAAAGAAGCTCCAGAAAAAAATTGTTCCCTTGCAAATTGCTTCCTTCCTTATCTCTATCCCCAAATGATATATGTGTGTTTGTATGTAATAAATACTGTATATTATATAGGAGGCGTTTAGAAAGACTGAAATAAAAAGAAGATCAGGAAATTCAAATTTTGTCTTGAAAATCAATTGAAGTGTATTGTAATTCCATTTTGAAATTCCTTTTTTTATTGATTCTCCTTCATCTTCTTCTGCTCCTTTTTTACTCCACACTTCAAATTCTTTCAGATCAAATCCTTTCCTGTCCTCTTTGCACCTTGCAAACCTGCCTTCCTCTCTTTTCCTGAAGTTGTTCTTACACTGCAACAGAGAGAGAGAGAGAGAGAGAGAGAGAGAGAGAGAGAGAGAGAGAGAGAGAGAGATAGTGAAAAGGAGAGTCTGCAGCGAGATGGAGCTGCCTGCCTGCCTGCTTGTGAGAGTTCGTGAGTGAGAGTGTGTGTGTGTGTTTGAGGGAAGGTCCTTGCCTGGGTGACAGCCCTGCACTCTGTTCCTCAGACTCCAGCCTGCCTTGTATTTCACCTCGCTGTCCCAGCAAGGCAGGGCACTATCTGCCAGTAAGATGGTTCCTTGTCAAAGAGAGGGTGGGGCCTAAGTCCATTCATAATTATTGGAGGTCGAGGGAGAGAGCAGCAATGAAAACTTGCCTCTCCTTTCCTTTAGATGGTTCCTTTTGTTTTGGGATTGCTTTCGGACCAGTTTTACTAAGCATTTGTCCTGGAGAGCAGTTTGAATCTGTTTTTGTTGTGCAATAAAACTGGTTCCAGATCCAGCAAGAAAGGAACCTGCTCTAGTGTATGTACTTCTGGTTTATTACATGCAGGTCTTTTTCAGGACATGCAAATATTGGACTGGAGTAGTAAATCTGGTCCAGTTTTATTATATAATATTTTTAATTGCACTGAAATACATTTTAAGTAGTAAAATTTAAAGCACAGCTATGCATGCATATGTAATATTAACACAATCTGTGGCCAGCCCACTCAACCCAAGAGCAGATTTGCTTTTGCAAGAGTTTTCCAAAAGGCAAAAGCAAACTGTAAACATTCAAAGAAGTCACTTAAGTGCACATAGGGAAGGAACCTGCTCTAGACTTAAAACATTAACTAATAGTATACACTTAACATGCAATCTATTCATTATATTATATACACAGGGTTTGCACTGGTGTGCATCGGTGGGTTAACTCTGCAATTCTAGAAATGTGTTTCCTGCAGCTCTGGAACAAGATGACTCATATGGATGGGACAGTCCTCCTGGACTGTAAAACGTTATGATAAATACTGCAATAGCGCCACGCTCCAAGGGAACAACACCTGTGACTCAGTTAGGTGAGGTCCTACCCAATGCCTACACTGCTGGGATAACCCCCCCACAAAGCTTTTATTACAGATTTAAGAAGAAAAAAGAGACAAGGGTATCAGAAACCTACATATACCAATACACATGAAACGCTTGCTAACCAGCTCCAAAAAGGGGCCCCCATTCAGACGCACTCTTTAAAAAAAAGACCCTGTCCCTCTCTTTTGTTTAACAAATGTATTTTTTGTTCTTTCGATAATGGCATATGAAATATCATAAAATGTAAATTTTTTGTGAGCGAGACATTTTCCCTATTTTTGCCATTATTAAAAGACTGCAAACCGTACGTGCTGCAAACTAGCATGACTACAGCACCGAGTTTCCATGCAGTATATGCACACTTAAAACACGCCAACATCTGGAACCATAAAAATGTCCACAGTGGAACATCCACAAAATGTAGCTTCCGCAGAGATTCTCTGTTTTGGAATACGTAATTTGCTGTTATCCGCTAAAAAAAACACAAAATAATAATAAAAAAAAAACTTACCTAACGATATTGTAGCCTCGACTGCATGAAAATGGACATGGAGTGAGTCGTTCAAGTTATGATGCATAGCCAGCCTGTATAACTAATTCTAATTAATTACTTAAAAGTCTATTTGTCTGTATTGAAATTCTAAAAATTCCAAGTTCTTGTGCTTGTCTACAATCTACATCTACAATACTCTTAGGCAGTGTGCCTAAATTGGACTGCATAATACTGCAATTAACTGCAATGGTACTGTAACAGGGCAAGCAGCCCTGTTCAGTGTTTATGTTAAAACAGAGCTTCCCCTCCACCCCGGTACTGTGTTTTGTGTTTATTTATTAATTACTTTTGTTTATAGATGACAGCGAACCGCCATGTGTTTTGTTTGTTTATTATTTATCCCTGCCTTGCACCACCCAAGGATGCCTGCCTCGCATCGCCCAAGGATGCCTGTTGCTCCGCATCGCCCGGGGCTGCCTGTCGCTCTACATCTCCTGGGGCTGCTTGTTGCTTCACATCGCCTGGGGCTGCCTGTCTCTCCTCTGCTTTGCCTGGGGTCACCGAGGGTCCCGCTTCGCCTGGGGTCGCCGAGGGTCCCGCTTCGCCTGGGGTCGCCGAGGGTCCCGCTTTGCCTGGGGTTGCTGAGGATTCCTCTTCGCCTGGGGTCGCCGAGGGTCCCGCTTTGCCTGGGGTTGACTGTCTCTCCTCTGCTTCGCCTGGGGCCGTTGCTGGCTCTGCTTCGCCTGGGGCCGGTACTAGTCCTGCAGGACCTCAGGAAGCACTGGGGCTGACGCCTCAGTAAAGAAGGCTGCCGGCTACAAAGAAGGGGGGGGGTGGAGGGGGAGGTCAGGAGACCAGCTTCCTCAGCCGCACTTTCGCGGCAGGATGTACAGTGGACGGAGTCCCAGAAAGGGGAGATGCTGGCCATGAAGAAGAGGGGGGAGGTCAGGAGACCAGTTCCAGTTGTTTGTTCATTATTTATTGTACGACAGCGTAGCTGTGCTTTAGTTTTGTTATTGTTTTGCAGCGTGGATGGGAAGCTCCATCCACATTATAAAACCCGTGCCATCTCCCTAATTAATTAAGTGATTAATTTGTTGCTAATCGGGAGATGGTCACCTGCATAAATACCTGCAGCTCTCTGCACTCTAGGTGGGTGTTCGGAGGAGGAACTGGAGAGCGAGAGGAGAGAGAGATATTTAAAATAAATAAGGATCAGTGAAGGCAGTTACCTTTTATTTTGCTCTGTGAGCAAGTGTTTATTTTTGTTTAAATATTTTATTTATTTTTGTATTCTTTAAATAAAACGGCGCACGCACCATTGCACTGTACCCATCTGTTGTTGTTTCTCCTTCTGATCTGAGTCACCGCAATGCCATTTCCTGCCACAGGTACTTAAAATGGCCCCCCACCTACCCTTTCCTGTCTGTCAGTCAGCCAATCCCGCCACTAACCTTCACTGCAGTTTCTCATCAAAGCTCTTCCAAACTCTAACTTGCTAAACTTCATAACTATCAAACCTACCCCAATAAAAACACTGTCTCAGATCATTGCAACCCAGCTCTTCCTGCCCTGAAGGGAAGACGCTGCATCTCTGAGTGTGTGCCTCTGTTAACAACGCTCACAAGATCAAAATAAAAAATAGGCGACATTGACTTGTTTCCTGGTACTTTTGAATCCCCAGGAGCTCCTTTCAACAGAAATAAGATGAATCACGTCACCTCTGCGCATTAAGATACTGAAGATCAGTAGCTGTCGTATTTATTAAGAGCTCTCTAGGTGAGCGTGAAGAGGATCAGTCCATTAAAAAGAAATACAGCAACCTCATTATCGATGTTGCGGTGATTGTATGTATTGATTTATTTCACTAGGAGATTTACCCATTGAGACCAAAGTCTCATTTACAAGGAGGTCCCAATAGTGTGGTGACGTTCAAACAAACTTTTGAGTGATGGAATGTTACTAGTTTCTAACGTATTTGATAATTCTGTGGTGTTGTTGGGGGTGGTGGGGGGGGTCCTCTATAAAAAAGGGAAATAGCACAGGCTTATGAAGCATCACTGGCTGTGTATATGAAACTGCTGCTGCCCCTAATATTGGGGAAATTCAGCGGTGAAAACACTTACATTAGCAATGTTTTTATTCTTATTATTATTATCATTGTTATACAACATGATTATAAGTTTTTATGTAGGGATTATTATGAATTTCCATAAAACAATTCAGGTTCAGCTCAGTATGTATGTTTAGCTTGAGACACTGATCAACTGACATATATATATATATTATATATATATATATATATATATATATATATATATATATATATATATATATATATATATATATATATACACACACACACACACACACACTGAACAATAATATAAACACAGCATGCAACAATTTCAAAGATTTTACATGAGTTACAGTTCATATAAGGAAATCAGTCAATTGAAATAAATTCATTAGGCCCTAATCTATTGATTTCACATGATTTTTTTTCTTAAAAAAAAAAGGTAGGGGCGTGAATCAGAAAACCAGTCAGTATCTGGTGTGACCACCATTTGCCTCATGCAGCGCGACACATCTCCTTCGCATAGAGTTGATCAGGCTGTTGATTGTGGCCTGTGGAATGTTGTCCCACTCCTCTTCAATGGCTGTGCGAAGTTGCTGGATATTGACGGGCACTGGAACACGCTGTCGTACACGTCGATCCAGAGCATCCCAAACATGCTCAATGGGTGACATGTCTGGTGAGTATGCAGGCCATGGAAGAGCTGGGACATTTTCAGCTTCCAGGAATTGTGTACAGATCCTTGTGACATGGGGCCATGCATTATACTATGTAACACAATTTTTGTTCCTAGGTAGTAAGTATTATTTCCTAATTGCTTTTGTGACCAGGACATTGATATTTCAAAATATCACTATTTCTAATGGGAAAACGGGCAAATGTGTGTCTTTTCGTTCACATAAAGTCAGAAAAAAACAACATATGAATCCAAATTAACATGTATTTATACTAAAGTAATACAAAGATGACTACAAAAGATTTAGAAGTGAGTAGTTTTTCGAGATTTACAATTATACTGTATTTTTTCTGACTTTATGTGAACGAAAAGACACACATTTGCCCGTTTTCCCCAATGGAAATAGTGATATTTTTAAATATCAATGTCCTGGTCACAAAAGCAAAGTTTGTGGGGAATAATAGCCATTTTCTATACTTTTGAGGCATAAGCAATTAGGAAATAACACTTACTACCCAGGAACAAAAAAAAAAAAATGTTTTTGTTACACAGTGTTGTTACCATGCTGAAACACGAGGTGATGGCGGTGGATGAATGGCACGACAATGGGCCTCAGGATCTCGTCACGGTATCTCTGTGCATTCAAATTGCCATCGATAAAATGCAATTGTGTTCGCTGTCCATCGCTTATGCCTGCCCATACCATAACCCCACCGCCACCATGGGGCACTCTGTTCACAACGTTGACATCAGCAAACCACTCGCCCACACGACGCCATACACGCTGTCTGCCATCTGCCCGGTACAGTCGAAACTGGGATTCATCCGTGAAGAGCACACTTCTCCAGCGTGCCAGTGGCCATCGAAGGTGAGCATTTGCCCACT
Organism: Polyodon spathula; assembly: GCF_017654505.1. Lineage (NCBI taxonomy): Eukaryota > Metazoa > Chordata > Actinopteri > Acipenseriformes > Polyodontidae > Polyodon > Polyodon spathula. The sequence goes on from NC_054559.1 coordinate 17,323,608, forward strand.
GAAGTCAGTTATGACGCCGAACTTCAGTCAGGTCAAGACCCTGGTGAGGACGACGAGCACGCAGATGAGCTTCACTGAGACGGTTTTTGACAGTTTGTGCAGAAATTCTTCAGTTGTGTAAACCCACAGTTTCATCAGCTGTCCGGGTGGCTGGTCTCAACGATCCCGCAGGTGAAAAAGCCGAATGTGGAGGCCCTGGGCTGACGTGGTTACACGTGGTCTGTGGTTGTGAGGAAGGTTGGACGTACTGCCAAATTCTCTAAAATAACGTTGGAGGTGGGTTATGATAGAGAAATGAACATTCAATTCTCTGGCAACAGCTCTGGTGGACATTCCTGCAGTCAGTATGCCAATTGCACGTGTCCTCAAAACTTGAGACATCTGTGGCATTGTGTTGTGTGACAAAACTGCACATTTTAGAGTGGCCTTTTATTGTCCCCAGCACAAGGTGCACCTATGTAATGATCATGCTGTTTAATCAGCTTCTTGATATGCCACACCTGTCAGGTGGATGGATTGTCTTGGCAAAGGAAAAATGCTCACTAACAGGGATGTAAACACATTTCTGCACAAAATTTGAGAGAAATAAGCTTTTTGTGCATATAGAAAATTTTGGGGATCTTTTATTTCAGCTCATGAAACATGGGACCAACACTTTACATGTTGCGTTTATATTTTTGTTCAGTGTGTGTATATATATATATATATATATATATATATGTGTGTGTGTGTGTGTGTGTGTGTGATCAATTTGATGTATTATTTTATAACTATAATGGGGTTCTGAGTTTTAACAAGCTTGAGACCTCTTAATGTTTTATCACCTCCCCCACTCCCTCCTTTTAGCAGTCCACCCCATTAGACTGAATTCAGTAGCATGCTCTATAACAGACGAGACGTCTTGTGAGCTTCTGGTGTGTAGAATGGTATTTCCCTCTTGCCCCCTTGCAGCAGGGATTAACTGCCCCAAATGATGGCGCCTGTTACTTGTTGAAAACAATAGCCAGGACTCAAGACTGAACTCAAGGACAGACTCCTTCTTTAATGGACTTCCCAAGAGTTTCTGACTGACAGCTCCCATTGACTCACCTCTGTGTGCGCCTGACTTCCTAGTTTTTTTATCTCTGTTTTGGTTTCGTCATGTTTGGATAAATTTCAGGAGAAAGAAACTGTGACGGAAAAGATTTGCTTTCTTTCGTAAAACTATTAAGATGAATCAAGACCAGCTTTAACCTTAATAGGGAATGTCTGTCCTATTTAGAAATGATAAAATAAACTATACATTGAACGACCAGTCTTATATCACTGGACGATGCCATAGCCACCCCTAATTGGAAGTGAGAAGGATCTCAATATGGTCCAGTGATATGATAGTTTTACCAGATTGACTGTTTTAAATGATGGATGATTGTGACAGGCCCGGAGGCAAAATGGTAAGATTAAAGCTGGATTTTATTTATTTATCACAAAACAAACAATAACAAGGTTCTCAACACTCTCCAACAAACTCTCTTCAAACAGTGCACCTTCCTCCCTTATATATTAGTGACGTGACAATTAATCAATAAACACTCCCACATTCAGCACGTGAACAATTAACAAACACACACACACACACACACACCATCACACACCTCCCCCCTTGTGCAATGCACAAAATAACCTTAAATGGCCACCTCCCCCCCAAATATCCAAGGCTCGCGTGGGTGGCAAGGAATGCCTGTTGTCCTTTCTTGGGACGTCCCCAGGCCCACAACTGCTGGCTTCCCCAGCAACAGCAGCGGTGGAAAAGCTGCTGGTTCCTCCAGCCGCTGGGGTGAAAAGGCTGCCGGTTCCTGCCTTTCTCCCACCCAAAAAATTCAGTGGGTTGAGCCTGCAACTCCTCCCCCTTTAGCCCTGGAGGCAGCTGTAATGGTCCCTCCCCCTCTGGCTCTTGGGGCGGCAGCGATGGTTCCTCCCATTCTGGTATGCCAAACAGCAGCATCAACTCCTCTCAACTGGCCAAATGGAACGGCAGCTCCTCCACCCTTGTTCCAGCTCGGCCACGGGTGTGGCGCCTCGCCCAGCCTTGCTTGGGCAACCCGTTTCACCTCCCCGCAAGAGAAGGGGCAGCTGGGGGTTGTGTCCCCCGAAGTTGGCACAAGCAAGGCTCCATGGCACTACTTCCAGCTGGTGTTGCTTTGCCAAGGCGGGTCTTGCATAGGGGAACTCCATCCAGCAGTGCCCATATCCCTCACAGTGGGAGCACCAGTCTGGGGGAACTTCTGGACATCCCCACCAGTGGTGCTTTTCCTGGCCACACCACGTGCACATGGGCCAGACGTCCCAAGGCTCCTCCCTCTCTTGCTGCGTGTGCCGCCGTTGTGGTTGCTGTAGCCTCTGCTGCTGCTACCGCCTCCCCATTTTTGCCTATATATATATATATATATATATAATATATATATATATATATAAATATTTAAAATTTGGCTGAGTGGAGGCCTAGACAACCGAGGACTGACTGTGGTTACACTGTCTGGACTTCCGTTTTATCATTTTAAGGACCTAAAATAGTAAAATAAATAGTGTTTTGTTTATTATGTTCCAAAGTTGTGACAAGGTTGTTGACTCTCCAACAGACTCTTGTCAAAGTGACAGGCTTCCTCCCTTATATATTAGTGACATGACAATTAATCAATAAACACCCCCACATTCCGCACGTGAACAATTAACAAACACACACACACACACACCATCACAATGATCTACCTACCACATTGCACGAGAAGAAATGGATACCAACTACATCTCTTGCTATACCGCTAAAGACATTGGCCAAAATGTTTGTCTGGTTGGCTTTGTTTTTCTTTACAGATTTTATTCTTCTGTAATTTCTGCACCCCAGCAGCTGCACTGTCACCAGTGTTCGTTCAGCTCCTTTGCAAGTTTCCGAAGTGCTTCTTTTTCTGCTGTGTTTTGTCCTACCCGTATCTGAGGAGCCATGAGTCATCCCTGCGCCCACTACTCTCAGACCGCAATCTCATCAGCAAAGAAACAAAGAGCTTCGCCCGCTGGCCTCCCCTTTGAAACCCCATCAGCACCGATGCAGTCGTTAACTTTTTCTTTTCTTCTTGCAGGATTGAATGCAGTGTGTTTTTGTAGAGGTCAGACTGGGCGTGGATACAGACAGTTAGGCTTGATGCAGGGGTCAACACACTTGACAAGTAAAGTGCCTGCTTTGTGTAAGCGCCTAGAGGTCCCTTAAACAAGAGGGTCAGATGAACCAATGGGCAGGTCTACATTAAGCAGCACACACCTGCGTCTTGCATATATTCTGACATGCATTCTGTAAAACAGGACAACAACAAGTAACTGGGCTAATGGGAGGCGTATGAAGTCTGGTTAGATGATTTTTCTGGGTCATTGACCCACACACCCTAAAACTAAAGAAGAAGCAAGACTGAAAACAAACGCCAGCATCTTAGCTTTGTGTTCTGATAAGCAGACAATCCGGAAATCTGTTTTGTGGTTTATAAGAAGTTAATATGTCACAAGTAAGGTGCAGACACTGCAGACCAATGTTGGCCCTTTGGCCAGTCCCAGTATGCGTAACTGGCAGTGCTATAGGACTCTGTACCCTGATGCTGAGAGGTTAAAAGCTCCATAACAATGGAACCTGGCTGTTTTGCATAGTTGTTAAGGCTAAAACCTCTTTTGTACCCCCGTTTGGTTTCACTGTGTGAGCACAGTGATGGTAATTGGGTAGTGTGTAATGTATTGGAGATTGCCTTATCACAAGGGAGAAGGGAGGAGATTTAAGCTATTGTTCTGGTACAATGCTGTCAACACTGTATTTCTTAAAATAATAACAATAAAATGAAGTAGGAATGCAGATGTAGGTAGAAGCCTTCTAAAAGTGTTTATTTTTAGTTTCAACGCATTAGCAGTTTTCCCATGCAGGACCTTGTAAATGGAACTCAGTCAGTGTTGGACACATTGTATCCTTGCAGTTTGAGAGCCCCCCCCCCCCACATCCGTTCTCACATTGCAGGGTCTGGGAGCTCTGTGGGCTGGGAAAGCTGGGCTGCGCACGATGTTCACAGGCACTGGAACTTAATCTGTCCCAGCAGAGACCCAACCGCTTCTGTAAACGTATGAATGGAGATAATATCTCCGTAATGAGGCCTGTTTTGTACCATCAAAACCTTCAAAAGGCTTGAAACTCGACCTCCCTCTCAGTGCCGACAATCTGCCAGCAATGGCTCCCATTATTAATTGTTTTCTCCCCCCCCTCTCTTTCTCTCTCTCTATCATGCTTTCAGTCTCTCTTACTCTTTCTCGCTTACTCATTCGTTGTTTCATACTCTTCTTTCCTACTCTACCTCTCTTGCTCATTCTCACCCTATCCCATCCACTCTCCCTCCTCTCACTCACACTAAGACTCTTTCCTGCATTCTCATTCATGCTCACACATTGTTTTTTATTAACAGCCATTGACTGTTATTGCAGCGCAGGCATACTATTTTTATAAGACACACCTGAGCTCTATACCTATACACTGTGGCTAATCAAGCCTGTGTTAAAACCTGGAATGGGTGAAACTGCTCTGCAATAGGAGTCTTATTTCCATCTCTGCAGTGGCAATACCAGAGGTCACATAACCCTAACATGTCAATACTGTATCTAACCCAGTAGCCTCCCTGCTTGCTCTAAGCTGGTGTCTATGTATGTCTGGAGATCTCAATTGCCTCACACAATGGTCAAGCGGGTTTGATTTGTGGAAGTGTTGCACCATTTCTCCCTTCATTGTGGGGATGATCCTGATTCACTGAGACTCACGCTGGGTTCAGCAGGCACTGGTGTCTCGGTATCTTTTGCATCAAAGTCGCTGGTTTGCATTCCAGTCAGAAACAGCTTAACCCGGCTGCGCTGGCTGAGATTGGCACTGGGCTGGAACAGACGACACAGGGCTTTTGCATATCCTCCTTCGTGACTATTGTCTATTGTCGACAGAGCAGGCTGATAAACAGCAGATCTGATAAATGAATCGTGCGCTCGCTTCCGTCCTCTTCATGCCACAGCCAAGGGGGCATTTGGGGGGGGGGGCTGACTGGAATTTTAACTTGGGATGGGATACACATGGAGCTGGGAGCAAGACCTGATGGAAAACATATGTTGGTGCCTATTGATGATTTGTGAAGGTGATCGCAAATATTAAATATGGCAGAGCTCTCCACACTTTTTGGCTAAAATAGCCATCCATTTGTGGGCTATTCCTTTAATCAGAGTAATTTTTCCATGGTTATAACAACAAATTAACCATAGCTTACAATGCTTTGCCATGTTTTTTCAATGCTTTACCGTACCTGTGTGCTTACAATGCTTACCTATGCTCTACCATGCTTTTGCTTTAGTACACTTTGCTATGCTTTTAATATGGAAAACATAAAAAAATTAATAAATAAAGCTTATTGATAAAATGACCACAATCACAAGCTACAATCCTAAAAAGGTTTTGTTTACTAAAACTAAAATGCTGACTACATGACTGAATAGAAACCAGATAAAACTAAGATACTGGTTCAGTATTCATTTGCTGAACATGTTAGTTTTGTATATTCAGACTGTATTTTAGAAGACTAATTTCCCTACGTCTGTCCATTTCGCAGCCCTGCAGTACAGGATACAACATCATGTTTTGTTTTGCTGTTTGCATGCCAGTGTTTTTAGCAACGGTGTGGCCATTAAACTGAGGCCAAGTGATCTTATTGGCATCATAAACCAGCAGCTACACACAGATAGAGGACAGGGATGAGATTTACGGGTTTGATCGTTTGGACTTTGAAACCATTCCTTTGAATAAACCTGTATGTGTTTCTTTAGTTTATTTTACTGTACAAGGGAATCATCTTGGATTGCATGCCTCACCTATGTTGGGATTACTCCTAGAATTGTTGATCCCCCAAGTGCTGTAAAATGCTATAAGAAAATCTGGCTGTGTTTTATCCAGGTGGAGTACAGGTTGATCAAATCCACCCCTTTTATACAAGTAAAAAAATGTTGCTTATGCCTTAATCAACAGTATGACACAGGAATTTATTTCAAGCTTGTACCTTGTATCAATTACTCTCCTGTTCCAAGTCCATTCTACCAGAATGTATATCTGTTGAAAAAAATGCATGTATGCATAAAATCTTATAGATATTGTTTTTTTTTTTTTTTACTTTTGAAACTTGGTGGTAGAATGATAGAAGTCAGGGATGCAAATAAGATCCCCGTTGCATAGCAGTTTCTTCTATTCCAGGTTTTACTGCAAGCTTAGTTAAAGGCACCTCAACTATCTTAGACAATCCACAGCGTAATTCATTTGTAACCACATAAGCCCATGGAAAAGCCTGGAATGACTCACAATGTGTCGCGTTTTTTTTTTTTTTTTTTTTTCTCAACTCTCTGTTGATCTGCGCATAGCTACTGTTCTTTATTGACTGTAACAGGTATTTGTTGGAATCTGCCTGTGCCGTTTTGGAATAAAACTAACTATTAAAACTTTTATCAGTGGGTGGGGTACTATGAAGCTATAAAATCAGCAATCTAATCAATGTGTGCCCGGGATATGGGTGTAAGGTACCAGTAGTACACTGGGGCACAGTGAGACACCACTAGGCTGGACTTGAGCGGGGGAGGCAGGAGAGCTAAGGGGTGTTTGAAGTGAAAGAATGTAACGGTATAAAACTAGCAAGTTTCTGTGCAGTGTAACCTTCGATCCCAGGCTGCCCTGCTGCATCAGGTGTCTCGCTCGCAAATCTTACCCAACGTTCTTTAGGCTTCAGTCCCAATTTCAACAAGCTGCAGGAGAGATTGTGTGTCAATGTGCTTAAAGTGTTATGAGGAAAACTGAGGATCGCTCTAATATTGTAGTGCAGGAAAGATAACTTCACTCAAAACTGCAGATAGCTCTAATCTCAAAAGGAAAGATAACTCCACTCCAACCTGCAGATCACTGAAAATAGTACAGGGAAGATAACTTAATTCAAAACTGCTGATCGCTCTTACAGTACAGGAAAGATAACTTCATCAAAACAGAAATATCCATACAGGAGCTATGTCCATCTTTATTTCATTTTCAGCATGAAACACTGAAACGATTTAACTACTGATCTAGGGTAGTCTGTCTGCTACTTAGTGCCAAAAAAGATAATCATGTGTAAAGTAACATTTTAAATGTAGACGTCAAAGATAAATCAATCTGAATATACTGTATGAATACAAAGCCAGTTCTTCTTTTTGTACTGAAACTGTATATACAGTTTAAATGACTGTGCCTGGGACCCATGCCTGCAGTGTGTGAGTGTATAGTAGCTCAGGCCTGTCCCATCTCAACAGCAGCTCCTCTAATCAGATCTTAGGGGGCCATTTGCTCTCCAAAGGCTCAATTCGGTTGCAATCTTGAGCACTTTCCCACAACTCGTTGACACTATAACCCGTTTCATGATTCAGAGTTGTGGACAACAACTATTCACAGTTTGAAGTCATTTGTGACATACAGAGAATGTATGCAAATGTACTCCTCTAGACCTATATAACGTGTGTAAGAGGTGTGTGTGTGCAACTATTCTGCAACAGTATGAGAATGCAGGAGTCATGTTACATAGGGGCTGCCTAGTGGCTGCAGTGTCCATCTCTGATCAAAGGCAGAATCGTAACATTTGCAGAAACCCCCCATCGGAAGCTACGGACACAGGCAAGTCATGATGGCTCGAGCTCGCAG